>NW_026263049.1:0-161000 GCF_947179515.1 Apodemus sylvaticus | reverse complement strand
TAATTTCGCACAATGCGGGATTTCCTTATTACGTGGTTTTCTGACAAATTTTGACCAAAGAAAATTCTCCTATGGGTTCTCTTTTCAGGCTACACGTTTAGACGTACAGGCCACACCAAATCTTTTTAAGTTACAACGTGTTGTTTAGGAGTTACAAGCTAATTTCTTACGATGCGTTATTTCTTCTCATAAAGTTTTTCCAATACGTAATTATTTGTCTTTACTCTGCAACAGTGTATTTCCTAATAATGTGGTATTCTTACATATTCTTTCGAGAAAAAACTCTCCTTTGCGTCCTCTTTTGAGGCTATATGCTTAGACATACACGCAGCACCAAAGCTTTTCGAGTTACAACGTGTTGTTTAGGAAAAACAAGATAATTTCGCACAATGCGGGATTTCCTTAAAACTTGGTTTTCTGACAAAATTTAACGAACAAAAATTCTCCTGTGGGTTCTCTTTTGAGGCTACACGTTTAGATGTACACACCACACCAAATCCTTCCGAGTTATAACGTGTTGTTTAGGAGATACATACTAATTTTGTACGATGCCTTATTTCTACTCATAAAGTTTAAGTGTTTCCAATAAGTACGTATTTGTCTTTACTCTGCAACATTGTATTTCCTTATAACGTGGTATTCTTACATATTCTTTCGAGAGAAAACTCTCCTGTGCGTTCTCTTTTGAGGCTACACGCTTTGACATACACGAAACACCAAAGTTTTTCGAGTTACATTGTGTTGTTTAGAAAAAACAAGATAATTTATCACGAAGAGGGATTTCCTTAAAACGTGGTATTCTGACAAATTCTGACGAAAAAAATTACTACTGTGGGTTCTCTTTTGAGGCTACACATTTAGACGTACATGCCACACCAAATCTTTTCGAGTTACAACGTGTTGTTTAGGAGATACAAGCTAATATTTTTACGATGCGTTATTTCTTCTCATAAAGTTTAAGTGTTTCCATTATGTACATATTTGCCTTTACTCTGCAACACTGTATTTCCTTATAACGTGGTATTCTTGCATATTCTTTCGAGAAAAAACTCTCCTGTGCGTTCCCCTTTGAGGCTACATGCTTAGACATACACGCAACACCAAAGCATTTCGAGTTACAACGTGTTTTTTAGGAAAAACAAGATAATTTCGCACGATGCGGGATTTCCTTAAAACGTGGTTTTCTGACAAATTCTTGACGAAAGAAAATTATCCTGTGGGTTCTCTTTTGAGGCTACACGTTTAGACGTACACACCACACCAAATCTTTTGAGTTATAACGTGTTGTTTAGGAGATACAATCTAATTTTGTAAGATGCCTTATTTCTTCTCCTAAAGTTTAAGTTTTTCCAATGAGTACGTATTTGTCTTTACTCTGCAACACTGTATTTCCTTATAACGTGGTATTCTTACATATTCTTTCGAGAGAAAACTCTCCTGTGCGTTCTCTTTTGAGGCTACACGCTTAGACATACTCGCAACATCAAAGCTTTTCGAGTTAAAACGTTTGGTTTAGGAAAAACAAGATAATTTCGCACGATGCGGGATTTCCTTAATACGTGGTTTTCTGACAAATTTTGACCAAAGAAAATTCTCCTATGGGTTCTGTTTCAGGCTACACGTTTAGACGTACAGGCCACACCAAATCTTTTTATGTTACAACGTGTTGTTTAGGAGATACAAGCTAATTTCTTACGATGCGTTATTTCTTCTCGTAAAGTTTTTTCCAATAAGTAAGCATTTGTCTTTACTCTGCAACACTGTATTTCCTAATAACGTGGTATTCTTACATATTCCTTCGAGAAAAAACTCTCCTTTGCGTTCTCTTTTGAGGCTACACGCTTAGACATACACGCAACACCAAAGCTTTTCGAGTTACAACGTGTTGTTTTGGAAAAACAAGATAATTTCGCACGATGCGGGATTTCCTTAAAACGTGGTTTTCTGACAAATTTTGACGAAAGAAAATACTCCCGTGGGTTCTCTTTTGAGGCTACACATTTAGACGT
Source organism: Apodemus sylvaticus (assembly GCF_947179515.1). NCBI lineage: Eukaryota > Metazoa > Chordata > Mammalia > Rodentia > Muridae > Apodemus > Apodemus sylvaticus. Next base: position 158,991 of record NW_026263049.1, on the reverse strand, counting down.
ACACGCCACACCAAATCTTTTCGAGTTACAACGTGTTGTTTAGGAGAAACAAGCTAATTTTTTTACTATGCGTTATTTCTTCTCATAAAGTTTAAGTGTTTCCATTACGTACATATTTGCCTTTACTCTGCAACACTGTATTTCCTTATAACGTGGTATTCTTGCATATTCTTTCGAGAGAAAACTCTCCTTTGCGTTCTCCTTTGAGGCTACATGCTTAGACATTCACGCAACACCAAATCTTTTCTAGTTACAACATGTTGTTTAGGAGATACAAGCTAATTTTTTTACGATGCGTTATTTCTTCTCATAAAGTTTAAGTGTTTCCATTACGTACATATTTGCCTTTACTCTGCAACACTGTATTTCCTTATAACGTGGTATTCTTGCATATTCTTTCAAGAGAAAACTGTCCTGTGCGTTCCCCTTTGAGGCTACATGCTTAGACATACACGCAACACCAAAGCTTTTCGAGTTACAACGTGTTGTTTAGGAAAAACAAGATAATTTCGCACGATGCGGGATTTCCTTAAAACGTGGTTTTCTGACAAATTTTGACGAAACAAAATTATCCTGTGGGTTCTCTTTTGAGGCTACACGTTTAGACGTACACACCACACCAAATCTTTTCGAGTTATAACGTGTTGTTTAGGAGATACAAACTAATTTTGTAAGATGCATTATTTCTTCTCGTAAAGTTTAAGTTTTTCCAATAAGTACGTATTTGTCTTTACTCTGCAACACTGTATTTCCTTATAACGTGGTATTCTTACATATTCTTTCGAGAGAAAACTCTCCTGTGCGTTCTCTTTTGAGGCTACACGCTTAGACATACGCGCAACACCAAAGCTTTTCGAGTTAAAACTTTTGGTTTAGGAAAAACAAGAAAATTTCGCACTATGCGGGATATCCTTAATAAGTGGTTTTCTGACAAATTTTGACCAAAGAAAATTCTCCTATGGGTTCTCTTTTCAGGCTACACGTTTAGACGTACAGGCCACACCAAATCTTTTTAAGTTACAACGTGTTGTTTAGGAGATACAAGCTAATTTCTTACGATGCGTTATTTCTTCTCGTAAAGTTATTCCAATACGTAAGTATTTGTCTTTACTCTGCAACAGTGTATTTCCTAATAACGTGGTATTCTTACATATTCTTTCGAGAAAAAACTCTCCTTTGCGTTCTCTTTTGAGGCTATACGCTTAGACATACACGCAGCACCAAAGCTTTTCGAGTTACAACGTGTTGTTTAGGAAAAACAAGATAATTTCGCACAATGCGGGATTTCCTGAAAACGTGGTTTTCTGACAAAATTTAACGAACAAAAATTCTCCTGTGGGTTCTCTTTTGAGGCTACATGTTTAGACATACACACCACACCAAATCTTTCCGAGTTATATCGTGTTGTTTAGGAGATACATACTAATTTTGTACGATGCCTTATTTCTTCTCGTAAAGTTTAAGTGTTTCCAATAAGTACTTATTTGTCTTTACTCTGCAACACTGTATTTCCTTATAACGTGGTATTCTTACATATTCTTTCGAGAGAAAACTCAACTGTGCGTTCTCTTTTGAGGCTACACGCTTAGACATACACGCAACACCAAAGCTTTTCGAGTTAAAACGTTTGGTTTAGAAAAAACAAGATAATTTCGCACGATGCGGGATTTCCTTAATACGTGGTTTCTGACATATTTTGACCAAAGAAAATTCTCCTATGGGTTCTCTTTTCAGGCTACACGTTTAGACGTACAGGCCACACCAAATCCTTTTAAGTTACAACGTGTTGTTTAGGAGATACAAGCTAATTTCTTACGATGCGTTATTTCTTCTCGTAAAGTTTTTTCCAATACGTATTTGTCTTTACTCTGCAACACTGTATTTCCTAATAACGTGGTATTCTTACACATTCTTTCGAGAAAAAACTCTCCTTTGCGTTCTCTTTTGAGGCTACACGCTTAGACATACACGCAACACCAAAGCTTTTCGAGTTACAACGTGTTGTTTAGGAAAAACAAGATAATTTCTCACGATGCGGGATTTCCTTAAAACGTGGTTTTCTGACAAATTTTGACGAAAGAAAATACTCCTGTGGGTTCTCTTTGAGGCTACACATTTAGACGTACATGCCACACCAAATCATTTCGAGTTACAACGTGTTGTTTAGGAGAAACAAGCTAATTTTTTACGATGCGTTATTTCTTCTCATAAAGTTTTAGTGTTTCCATTACGTACATATTTGCCTTTAATCTGCAACACTGTATTTCCTTATAACGTGGTATTCTTGCATATTCTTTCGAGAGAAAACTCTCCTGTGCGTTCTCCTTTGAGGCTACGTGCTTAGACATTCACGCAACACCAAAGCTTTTCGATTTACAACGTGTTGTTTAGGAAAAACAAGATAATTTCGCAAGATGCGGGATTTCCTTAAAACGTGGTTTTCTGAAAAATTTTGACGAAATAAAACTCTCCTGTGGGTACTCTTTTGAGGCTACACGTTTAGACGTGCACCCCACACCAAATCTTTTCGAGTTACAACGAGTTGTTTAGGACATACAAGCCAATTTTGCCAGATGCGTTATTTCTCTCATAAAGTGTTTCCAATACCTACATATTTGTCTTTACTCTGCAACACTGTATTTCCTTATAACGTGGTATCCTTACATATTCTTTCGAGAGAAAACTCTCCTGTGCGTTCTCTTTTGAGGCTACACGCTTAGACATACACGCAACACCAAAGCTTTCGAGTTACAACGTGTTGTTTAGGAAAAACAAGATAATTTCGCAAGATGCGGGATTTCCTTAAAACGTGGTTTTCTGGCAAATTTTGACGAAAGAAAATTATCCTGTGGGTTCTCTTTTGAGGCTACAAGTTTAGACGTACACACCACACCAAATCTTTTCAAGTTATAACGTGTTGTTTAGGAGATACAAACTAATTTTGTAACATGCCTTATTTCTTCTCGTAAAGTTTAAGTTTTTCCAATAAGTACGTATTTGTCTTTACTCTGCAACACTGTATTTCCTTATAACGTGGTATTCTTACATATTCTTTCGAGAGAAAACTCTCCTGGGCATTCTCCTTTGAGGTTACAGGCTTAGACATACACGCAACACCAAAGCTTTTCGAGTTAAAACGTTTTGTTTAGGAAAAACAAGATAATTTCGCACGATGCGGAATTTCCTTAATACGTGGTTTTCTGACAAATTTTGACCAAAGAAAATTCTCCTATGGGTTCTCTTTTGAGGCTACACGTTTAGACGTACAGGCCACACCAAATCTTTTTAAGTTACAACGTGTTGTTTAGGAGATACAAGCTAATTTTGTACGATGTGTTATTTCTTCTCTTGAGTTTAAGTTTTTCCAATAAGTACGTATTTGTCTTTACTCTGCAACAGTGTATTTACTTATAACGTGGTATTCTTACATATTCTTTCGAGAGAAAACTCTCCTGTGCGTTCTCTTTTGAGGCTACACGCTTAGACATACACGCAACACCAAAGCTTTTCGAGTTAAAACGTTTTGTTTAAGAAAAACAAGATAATTTCGCAGAATGCGGGATTTCCTTAAAACGTGGTTTTCTGACAAATTTTGACGAAAGAAAATTTTCCTGTGGGTTCTCTTTTGAGGCTACACGTTTAGACATACACACCACACCAAATCTTTTCGAGTTATAATGTGTTGTTTAGGAGATACAAACTAATTTTGTAAGATGCCTTATTTCTTCTCGTAAGGTTTAAGTTTTTCCAATAAGTACGTATTTGTCTTTACTCTGCAACACTGTATTTCCTTATAACATGGTATTCTTACATATTCTTTCGAGAGAAAACTCTCCTGTGTGTTCTCTTTTGAGGCTACACGCTTAGACATACACGCAACACGAAAGCTTTTCGAGTTAAAACGTTTGGTTTAGGAAAAACAAGATAATGTCGCACTATGCGGGATTTCCTTAATACATGGTTTTCTGACAAATTTTGACCAAAGAAAATTCTCCTATGGGTTCTCTTTTCAGGCTACACGTTTAGACGTACAGGCCACACCAAATCTTTTTATGTTACAAGGTGTTGTTTAGGAGATACAAGCTAATTTCTTACGATGCGTTACTTCTTCTCGTAAAGTTTTTCCAAGACGTAAGTATTTGTCTTTACTCTGCAACACTGTATTTCCTAATAACGTGGTATTCTTACATATTCTTTCGAGAAAAAAACTCTCCTTTGCGTTCTCTTTTGAGGCTACATGCTTAGACATACACGCAACACCAAAGCTTTTCGAGTTACAACGTGTTGTTTAGGAAAAACAAGATATTTTTGCACGATGCGGGATTTCCTTAAAACGTTGTTTTCTGACAAATTTTGACGAAAGAAAATACTCCTGTGGGTTCTCTTTTGAGGCTACACATTTAGACGTACACGCCACACCAAATCTTTTCGAGTTACAACGTGTTGTTTAGGAGCAACAAGGTAATTTTTCTACGATGCGTTATTTCTTCTCATAAAGTTTAAGTGTTTCCATTACGTACATATTTGCCTTTACTCTGCAACACTGTATTTCCTTATAACGTGGTATTCTTGCATATTCTTTCGAGAGAAAACTCTCCTGTGCGTTCTCCTTTGAGGCTACATGCTTAGACATTCACGCAACACCAAAGCTTTTCGATTTACAACATGTTGTTTAGGAAAAACAAGATAATTTCGCATGATGCGGGATTTCCTTAAAACGTGGTTTTCTGACAAATTTTGACGAAATAAAACTCTCCTGTGGGTACTCTTTTGAGGCTACAGGTTTAGCCGTACAAGCCACACCAAATCTTTTCAAGTTACAACGTGTTGTTTAGGAGATACAAGCTAATTTTGTACGATGCGTTATTTCTTCTCGTAAAGTTTAAGTTTTTCCAATAAGTACGTATTTGTCTTTACTCTGCAACACTGTATTTCCTTATAACGTGGTATTCTTACATATTCTTTCGAGAGAAAACTCTCCTGAGCGTTCTCTTTTGAGGCTACACGCTTAGACATACACGCAACACCAAAGCATTTCGAGTTAAAACGTTTTGTTTAGGAAAAACAAGATAATTTCGCACGATGCGGGATTTCCTTAATACGTGGTTTTCTGACAAATTTTGACCAAAGAAAATTCTCCTATGGCTTCTTTTTTCAGGCTACACGATTAGACGTACAGGCCACACCAAATCTTTTTAAGTTGCAACGTGTTGTTTAGTAGATACAAGCTAATTTTGTACGATGCGTTATTTCTTCTCGTAAAGTTTTTCCAATACATAAGTATTTGTCTTTACTCTGCAACACTGTATTTCCTAATAACGTGGTATTCTTACATATTCTTTCGAGAAAAAACTCTCCTTTGCGTTCTCCTTTGAGGCTACACGCTTACACATACACGCAACACCAAAGCTTTTCGAGTTACAACGTGTTGTTTAGGAGATACAAGCTAATTTCTTACGATGCGTTATTTCTTCTCGTAAAGTTTTTCCAAGACGTAAGTATTTGTCTTTACTCTGCAACACTGTATTTCCTAATAACGTGGTATTCTTACATATTCTTTCGAGAAAAAACTCTCCTTTGCGTTCTCTTTTGAGACTACACGCTTAGACATACACGCAACACCAAAGCTTTTCGACTTACAACGTGTTGTTTAGGAAAAACAAGATAATTTCGCATGATGCGGGATTTCCTTAAAACGTGGTTTTCTGACAAATTTTGACGAAAGAAAATACTCCTGTGGGTTCTCTTTTGAGGCTACACATTTAGACGTACATGCCACACCAAATCTTTTCGAGTTACAACGTGTTGTTTAGGAGAAACAAGCTAATTTTTTTACGATGCGTTATTTCTTCTCATAAAGTTTAAGTGTTTCCATTACATACATATTTGCCTTTACTCTGCAACACTGTATTTCCTTATAACGTGGTATTCTTGCATATTCTTTCGAGAGAAAACTCTCCTGTGCGTTCTCCTTTGAGGCTACATGCTTAGACATTCACGCAACACCAGATCTTTTCGAGTTGCAACGTGTTGTTTAGGAGATACAAGCTAATTTTTTTATGATGCGTTATTTCTTCTCATAAAGTTTAAGTGTTTCCATTACGTACATATTTGCCTTTACTCTGCAACACTGTATTTCCTTATAACGTGGTATTCTTGCATATTCTTTCGAGAGAAAACTCTCCTGTGCGTTCCCCTTTGAGGCTACATGCTTAGACATACACGCAACACCAAAGCTTTTCGAGTTTAAACGTGTTTTTTAGGAAAAACAAGATAATTTCACACGATGCGGGATTTCCTTAAAACGTGGTTTTCTGACAAATTTTGACGAAAGAAAATTATCCTGTGGGTTCTCTTTTTAGGCTACACGTTTAGACGTACATACCACACCAAATCTTTTCGAGTTATAACGTGTTGTTTAGGAGATAGAAACTAATTTTGTAAGATGCCTTATTTCTTCTCGTAAAGTTTAAGTTTTTCCAATAAGTACGTATTTGTCTTTACTCTGCAACACTGTATTTCCTTATAACGTGGTATTCTTACATATTCTTTCGAGAGAAAACTCTCCTGTGCGTTCTCTTTTGAGGCTATACGCTTTGACATACACGCAACACCAAAGTTTTTCGAGTTACAATGTGTTGTTTAGGAAAAACAAGATAATTTAGCATGATGCGGGATTTCCTTAAAACGTGGTTTTCTGACAAATTTTGACGAAAGAAAATACTCCTGTGGTTTCTCTTTTGAGGCTACACATTTAGACGTGGCCGAGACACTAAATCTTGTCGAGTTACAACGTGTTGTTTAGGAGATACAAGCTAATTTTTTTACGATGCATTATTTCTTCTCATAAATTTTAAGTGTTTCCATTATGTAAAAATTTGGCTTTACTCTGCAACACTGTATTTCCTTATAACGAGGTATTCTTGCATATTCTTTTGAGAGAAAACTCTCCTGTGCGGTCTCCTTTGAGGCTACATGCTTAGACATACACTCAACTCCAAAGCTTTTCGAATTACAACATGTTGTTTAGGAAAAAAAACATAATTTCGCACGATGCGGGATTTCCTTAAAACGTGGTTTTCTGACAAATTTTGACCAAATAAAACTCTCCTGTGTGTACTCTTTTGAGGCTACACGTTTAGACGTACACGCCACACCAAATCTTTTCGAGTTACAACCTGTTGTTTAGGAGATACAAGCTAATTTTTTACGATGCATTATTTCTTCTCGTAAAGTGTTTCCAATAAGTACGTATTTGTCTTTACTCTGCAACACGGTATTTCCTTAATACGTGGTATTCTTACATATTCTTTCGAGAGAAAACTCTCCTGTGCGTTCTCTTTTGAGGGTACACGCTTAAACATACACGCAACACCAAAGCTTTTCGAGTTACAATGTGTTGTTTATGAAGAACAAGATAATTTCTCACGATGCGGGATTTCCTTAAAACGTGGTTTTCTGACAAATTTTGACGAGCGAAAATTGTCCTGTGGTTCTCTTTTGAGGCTACACCTTTAGACGTACAGGCCACACCAAATCTTTTTAAGCTACAACGTGTTGTTTAGGAGATACAAGCTAATTTCTTACGATGCGTTATTTCTTCTCGTAAAGTTTTTTCCAATACGTAAGTATTTGTCTTTACTCTGCAACACTGTATTTCCTAAAAACGTGGTATTCTTACACATTCTTTCGAGAAAAACTCTCCTTTGCGTTCTCTTTTGAGGCTACACGCTTAGACATACGTGCAACACCAAAGCTTTTCGAGTTACAACGTGTTGTTTAGGAAAAACAAGATATTTTTGCACAATGCGGGATTTCCTTAAAACGTGGTTTTCTGACAAATTTTGACGAAAGAAAATACTCCTGTGGGTTCTCTTTTGAGGCTACACATTTAGACGTACACGCCACACCAAATCTTTTCGAGTTACAACGTGTTGTTTAGGAGCAACAAGGTAATTTTTCTACGATGCGTTATTTCTTCTCATAAAGTTTAAGTGTTTCCATTACGTACATATTTGCCTTTACTCTGCAACACTGTATTTCCTTATAACGTGGTATTCTTGCATATTCTTTCGAGAGAAAACTCTCCTGTGCGTTCTCCTTTGAGGCTACATGCTTAGACATTCACGCAACACCAAAGCTTTTCGATTTACAACGTGTTGTTTAGGAAAAACAAGATAATTTCCCTTGATGCGGGATTTCCTTAAAACGTGGTTTTCTGACAAATTTTGACGAAATAAAACTCTCCTGTGGGTACTCTTTTGAGGCTACACGTTTAGACGTGCACCCCACACCAAATCTTTTCGAGTTACATCGAGTTGTTTAGGACATACAAGCCAATTTTGCCAGATGCGTTATTTCTCTCAAAAAGTGTTTCCAATACGTACGTATTTGTCTTTACTCAGCAACACTGTATTTCCTTATAACGTGGTATCCTTACATTTTCGTTCGAGAGAAAACTCTCCTGTGCGTTCTCTTTTGAGGCTACACGCTTAGACATACACGCAACACCAAAGCTTTCGAGTTACAACGTGTTGTTTAGGAAAAACAAGATAATTTCGCAAGATGCGGGATTTCCTTAAAACGTGGTTTTCTGGCAAATTTTGATGAAAGAAAATTATCCTGTGGGTTCTCTTTTGAGGCTACAAGTTTAGACGTACACACCACACCAAATCTTTTCAAGTTATAACGTGTTGTTTAGGAGATACAAACTAATTTTGTAACATGCCTTATTTCTTCTCGTAAAGTTTAAGTTTTTCCAATAAGTACGTATTTGTCTTTACTCTGCAACACTGTATTTCCTTTAACGTGGTATTCTTACATATTCTTTCGAGAGAAATCTCTCCTGGGCATTCTCCTTTGAGGTTACAGGCTTAGACATACACGCAACACCAAAGCTTTTCGAGTTAAAACGTTTTGTTTAGGAAAAACAAGATAATTTCGCACGATGCGGAATTTCCTTAATACGTGGTTTTCTGACAAATTTTGACCAAAGAAAATTCTCCTATGGGTTCTCTTTTGAGGCTACACGTTTAGACGTACAGGCCACACCAAATCTTTTTAAGTTACAACGTGTTGTTTAGGAGATACAAGCTAATTTTGTACGATGCGTTATTTCTTCTCTTGAGTTTAAGTTTTTCCAATAAGTACGTATTTGTCTTTACTCTGCAACACTGTATTTCCTTATAACGTGGTATTCTTACATATTCTTTCGAGAGAAAACTCTCCTGTGCATTCTCTTTTGAGGCTACACGCTTAGACATACACGCAACACCAAAGCTTTTCGAGTTAAAACGTTTTGTTTAAGAAAAACAAGATAATTTCGCAGAATGCGGGATTTCCTTAAAACGTGGTTTTCTGACAAATTTTGACGAAAGAAAATTTTCCTGTGGGTTCTCTTTTGAGGCTACACGTTTAGACATACACACCACACAAAATCTTTTCGAGTTATAATGTGTTGTTTAGGAGATACAAACTAATTTTTTAAGATGCCTTATTTCTTCTCGTAAGGTTTAAGTTTTTCCAATAAGTACATATTTGTCTTTACTGTGCAACTCTGTATTTCCTTATAACGTGGTATTCTTACATATTCTTTCGAGAGAAAACTCTCCTGGGCATTCTCCTTTGAGGTTACAGGCTTAGACATACACGCAACACCAAAGCTTTTCGAGTTAAAACGTTTTGTTTAGGAAAAACAAGATAATTTCGCACGATGCGGAATTTCCTTAATACGTGGTTTTCTGACAAATTTTGACCAAAGAAAATTATCCTATGGGTTCTCTTTTGAGGCTACACGTTTAGACGTACAGGCCACACCAAATCTTTTTAAGTTACAACGTGTTGTTTAGGAGATACAAGCTAATTTTGTACGATGCGTTATTTCTTCTCTTAAGTTTAAGTTTTTCCAATAAGTACGTATTTGTCTTTACTCTGCACCACTGTATTTCCTTATAACGTGGTATTCTTACATATTCTTTCGAGAGAAAACTCTCCTGTGCGTTCTCTTTTGAGGCTACACGCTTAGACATACACGCAACACCAAAGCTTTTCGAGTTAAAACGTTTTGTTTAAGAAAAACAAGATAATTTCGCAGAATGCGGGATTTCCTTAAAACGTGGTTTTCTGACAAATTTTGACGAAAGAAAATTTTCCTGTGGGTTCTCTTTTGAGGCTACACGTTTAGACATACACACCACACCAAATCTTTTCGAGTTATAATGTGTTGTTTAGGAGATACAAACTAATTTTGTAAGATGCCTTATTTCTTCTCGTAAGGTTTAAGTTTTTCCAATAAGTACGTATTTGTCTTTACTCTGCAACACTGTATTTCCTTATAACGTGGTATTCTTACATATTCTTTCGAGAGAAAACTCTCCTGTGTGTTCTCTTTTGAGGCTACACGCTTAGACATACACGCAACACGAAAGCTTTTCGAGTTAAAACGTTTGGTTTAGGAAAAACAAGATAATGTCGCACTATGCGGGATTTCCTTAATACATGGTTTTCTGACAAATTTTGACCAAAGAAAATTCTCCTATGGGTTCTCTTTTCAGGCTACACGTTTAGACGTACAGGCCACACCAAATCTTTTTATGTTACAACGTGTTGTTAAGGAGATACAAGCTAATTTCTTACGATGCGTTATTTCTTCTCGTAAAGTTTTTCCAAGACGTAAGTATTTGTCTTTACTCTGCAACACTGTATTTCCTAATAACGTGGTATTCTTACATATTCCTTTGAGAAAAAACTCTCCTTTGCGTTCTCTTTTGAGGCTACACGCTTAGACATACGTGCAACACCAAAGCTTTTCGAGTTACAACGTGTTGTTTAGGAAAAACAAGATATTTTTGCACAATGCGGGATTTCCTTAAAACGTGGTTTTCTGACAAATTTTGACGAAAGAAAATACTCCTGTGGGTTCTCTTTTGAGGCTACACATTTAGACGTACACGCCACACCAAATCTTTTCGAGTTACAACGTGTTGTTTAGGAGCAACAAGGTAATTTTTCTACGATGCGTTATTTCTTCTCATAAAGTTTAAGTGTTTCCATTACGTACATATTTGCCTTTACTCTGCAACACTGTATTTCCTTATAACGTGGTATTCTTGCATATTCTTTCGAGAGAAAACTCTCCTGTGCGTTCTCCTTTGAGGCTACATGCTTAGACATTCACGCAACACCAAAGCTTTTCGATTTACAACGTGTTGTTTAGGAAAAACAAGATAATTTCCCTTGATGCGGGATTTCCTTAAAACGTGGTTTTCTGACAAATTTTGACGAAATAAAACTCTCCTGTGGGTACTCTTTTGAGGCTACACGTTTAGACGTGCACCCCACACCAAATCTTTTCGAGTTACATCGAGTTGTTTAGGACATACAAGCCAATTTTGCCAGATGCGTTATTTCTCTCAAAAAGTGTTTCCAATACGTACGTATTTGTCTTTACTCAGCAACACTGTATTTCCTTATAACGTGGTATCCTTACATTTTCGTTCGAGAGAAAACTCTCCTGTGCGTTCTCTTTTGAGGCTACACGCTTAGACATACACGCAACACCAAAGCTTTCGAGTTACAACGTGTTGTTTAGGAAAAACAAGATAATTTCGCAAGATGCGGGATTTCCTTAAAACGTGGTTTTCTGGCAAATTTTGACGAAAGAAAATTATCCTGTGGGTTCTCTTTTGAGGCTACAAGTTTAGACGTACACACCACACCAAATCTTTTCAAGTTATAACGTGTTGTTTAGGAGATACAAACTAATTTTGTAACATGCCTTATTTCTTCTCGTAAAGTTTAAGTTTTTCCAATAAGTACGTATTTGTCTTTACTCTGCAACACTGTATTTCCTTTAACGTGGTATTCTTACATATTCTTTCGAGAGAAATCTCTCCTGGGCATTCTCCTTTGAGGTTACAGGCTTAGACATACACGCAACACCAAAGCTTTTCGAGTTAAAACGTTTTGTTTAGGAAAAACAAGATAATTTCGCACGATGCGGAATTTCCTTAATACGTGGTTTTCTGACAAATTTTGACCAAAGAAAATTCTCCTATGGGTTCTCTTTTGAGGCTACACGTTTAGACGTACAGGCCACACCAAATCTTTTTAAGTTACAACGTGTTGTTTAGGAGATACAAGCTAATTTTGTACGATGCGTTATTTCTTCTCTTGAGTTTAAGTTTTTCCAATAAGTACGTATTTGTCTTTACTCTGCAACACTGTATTTCCTTATAACGTGGTATTCTTACATATTCTTTCGAGAGAAAACTCTCCTGTGCATTCTCTTTTGAGGCTACACGCTTAGACATACACGCAACACCAAAGCTTTTCGAGTTAAAACGTTTTGTTTAAGAAAAACAAGATAATTTCGCAGAATGCGGGATTTCCTTAAAACGTGGTTTTCTGACAAATTTTGACGAAAGAAAATTTTCCTGTGGGTTCTCTTTTGAGGCTACACGTTTAGACATACACACCACACAAAATCTTTTCGAGTTATAATGTGTTGTTTAGGAGATACAAACTAATTTTTTAAGATGCCTTATTTCTTCTCGTAAGGTTTAAGTTTTTCCAATAAGTACATATTTGTCTTTACTGTGCAACTCTGTATTTCCTTATAACGTGGTATTCTTACATATTCTTTCGAGAGAAAACTCTCCTGGGCATTCTCCTTTGAGGTTACAGGCTTAGACATACACGCAACACCAAAGCTTTTCGAGTTAAAACGTTTTGTTTAGGAAAAACAAGATAATTTCGCACGATGCGGAATTTCCTTAATACGTGGTTTTCTGACAAATTTTGACCAAAGAAAATTATCCTATGGGTTCTCTTTTGAGGCTACACGTTTAGACGTACAGGCCACACCAAATCTTTTTAAGTTACAACGTGTTGTTTAGGAGATACAAGCTAATTTTGTACGATGCGTTATTTCTTCTCTTAAGTTTAAGTTTTTCCAATAAGTACGTATTTGTCTTTACTCTGCACCACTGTATTTCCTTATAACGTGGTATTCTTACATATTCTTTCGAGAGAAAACTCTCCTGTGCGTTCTCTTTTGAGGCTACACGCTTAGACATACACGCAACACCAAAGCTTTTCGAGTTAAAACGTTTTGTTTAAGAAAAACAAGATAATTTCGCAGAATGCGGGATTTCCTTAAAACGTGGTTTTCTGACAAATTTTGACGAAAGAAAATTTTCCTGTGGGTTCTCTTTTGAGGCTACACGTTTAGACATACACACCACACCAAATCTTTTCGAGTTATAATGTGTTGTTTAGGAGATACAAACTAATTTTGTAAGATGCCTTATTTCTTCTCGTAAGGTTTAAGTTTTTCCAATAAGTACGTATTTGTCTTTACTCTGCAACACTGTATTTCCTTATAACGTGGTATTCTTACATATTCTTTCGAGAGAAAACTCTCCTGTGTGTTCTCTTTTGAGGCTACACGCTTAGACATACACGCAACACGAAAGCTTTTCGAGTTAAAACGTTTGGTTTAGGAAAAACAAGATAATGTCGCACTATGCGGGATTTCCTTAATACATGGTTTTCTGACAAATTTTGACCAAAGAAAATTCTCCTATGGGTTCTCTTTTCAGGCTACACGTTTAGACGTACAGGCCACACCAAATCTTTTTATGTTACAACGTGTTGTTAAGGAGATACAAGCTAATTTCTTACGATGCGTTATTTCTTCTCGTAAAGTTTTTCCAAGACGTAAGTATTTGTCTTTACTCTGCAACACTGTATTTCCTAATAACGTGGTATTCTTACATATTCCTTTGAGAAAAAACTCTCCTTTGCGTTCTCTTTTGAGGCTACACGCTTAGACATACGTGCAACACCAAAGCTTTTCGAGTTACAACGTGTTGTTTAGGAAAAACAAGATATTTTTGCACAATGCGGGATTTCCTTAAAACGTGGTTTTCTGACAAATTTTGACGAAAGAAAATACTCCTGTGGGTTCTCTTTTGAGGCTACACATTTAGACGTACACGCCACACCAAATCTTTTCGAGTTACAACGTGTTGTTTAGGAGCAACAAGGTAATTTTTCTACGATGCGTTATTTCTTCTCATAAAGTTTAAGTGTTTCCATTACGTACATATTTGCCTTTACTCTGCAACACTGTATTTCCTTATAACGTGGTATTCTTGCATATTCTTTCGAGAGAAAACTCTCCTGTGCGTTCTCCTTTGAGGCTACATGCTTAGACATTCACGCAACACCAAAGCTTTTCGATTTACAACGTGTTGTTTAGGAAAAACAAGATAATTTCCCTTGATGCGGGATTTCCTTAAAACGTGGTTTTCTGACAAATTTTGACGAAATAAAACTCTCCTGTGGGTACTCTTTTGAGGCTACACGTTTAGACGTGCACCCCACACCAAATCTTTTCGAGTTACATCGAGTTGTTTAGGACATACAAGCCAATTTTGCCAGATGCGTTATTTCTCTCAAAAAGTGTTTCCAATACGTACGTATTTGTCTTTACTCAGCAACACTGTATTTCCTTATAACGTGGTATCCTTACATTTTCGTTCGAGAGAAAACTCTCCTGTGCGTTCTCTTTTGAGGCTACACGCTTAGACATACACGCAACACCAAAGCTTTCGAGTTACAACGTGTTGTTTAGGAAAAACAAGATAATTTCGCAAGATGCGGGATTTCCTTAAAACGTGGTTTTCTGGCAAATTTTGACGAAAGAAAATTATCCTGTGGGTTCTCTTTTGAGGCTACAAGTTTAGACGTACACACCACACCAAATCTTTTCAAGTTATAACGTGTTGTTTAGGAGATACAAACTAATTTTGTAACATGCCTTATTTCTTCTCGTAAAGTTTAAGTTTTTCCAATAAGTACGTATTTGTCTTTACTCTGCAACACTGTATTTCCTTTAACGTGGTATTCTTACATATTCTTTCGAGAGAAATCTCTCCTGGGCATTCTCCTTTGAGGTTACAGGCTTAGACATACACGCAACACCAAAGCTTTTCGAGTTAAAACGTTTTGTTTAGGAAAAACAAGATAATTTCGCACGATGCGGAATTTCCTTAATACGTGGTTTTCTGACAAATTTTGACCAAAGAAAATTCTCCTATGGGTTCTCTTTTGAGGCTACACGTTTAGACGTACAGGCCACACCAAATCTTTTTAAGTTACAACGTGTTGTTTAGGAGATACAAGCTAATTTTGTACGATGCGTTATTTCTTCTCTTGAGTTTAAGTTTTTCCAATAAGTACGTATTTGTCTTTACTCTGCAACACTGTATTTCCTTATAACGTGGTATTCTTACATATTCTTTCGAGAGAAAACTCTCCTGTGCATTCTCTTTTGAGGCTACACGCTTAGACATACACGCAACACCAAAGCTTTTCGAGTTAAAACGTTTTGTTTAAGAAAAACAAGATAATTTCGCAGAATGCGGGATTTCCTTAAAACGTGGTTTTCTGACAAATTTTGACGAAAGAAAATTTTCCTGTGGGTTCTCTTTTGAGGCTACACGTTTAGACATACACACCACACAAAATCTTTTCGAGTTATAATGTGTTGTTTAGGAGATACAAACTAATTTTTTAAGATGCCTTATTTCTTCTCGTAAGGTTTAAGTTTTTCCAATAAGTACATATTTGTCTTTACTGTGCAACTCTGTATTTCCTTATAACGTGGTATTCTTACATATTCTTTCGAGAGAAAACTCTCCTGGGCATTCTCCTTTGAGGTTACAGGCTTAGACATACACGCAACACCAAAGCTTTTCGAGTTAAAACGTTTTGTTTAGGAAAAACAAGATAATTTCGCACGATGCGGAATTTCCTTAATACGTGGTTTTCTGACAAATTTTGACCAAAGAAAATTATCCTATGGGTTCTCTTTTGAGGCTACACGTTTAGACGTACAGGCCACACCAAATCTTTTTAAGTTACAACGTGTTGTTTAGGAGATACAAGCTAATTTTGTACGATGCGTTATTTCTTCTCTTAAGTTTAAGTTTTTCCAATAAGTACGTATTTGTCTTTACTCTGCACCACTGTATTTCCTTATAACGTGGTATTCTTACATATTCTTTCGAGAGAAAACTCTCCTGTGCGTTCTCTTTTGAGGCTACACGCTTAGACATACACGCAACACCAAAGCTTTTCGAGTTAAAACGTTTTGTTTAAGAAAAACAAGATAATTTCGCAGAATGCGGGATTTCCTTAAAACGTGGTTTTCTGACAAATTTTGACGAAAGAAAATTTTCCTGTGGGTTCTCTTTTGAGGCTACACGTTTAGACATACACACCACACCAAATCTTTTCGAGTTATAATGTGTTGTTTAGGAGATACAAACTAATTTTGTAAGATGCCTTATTTCTTCTCGTAAGGTTTAAGTTTTTCCAATAAGTACGTATTTGTCTTTACTCTGCAACACTGTATTTCCTTATAACGTGGTATTCTTACATATTCTTTCGAGAGAAAACTCTCCTGTGTGTTCTCTTTTGAGGCTACACGCTTAGACATACACGCAACACGAAAGCTTTTCGAGTTAAAACGTTTGGTTTAGGAAAAACAAGATAATGTCGCACTATGCGGGATTTCCTTAATACATGGTTTTCTGACAAATTTTGACCAAAGAAAATTCTCCTATGGGTTCTCTTTTCAGGCTACACGTTTAGACGTACAGGCCACACCAAATCTTTTTATGTTACAACGTGTTGTTAAGGAGATACAAGCTAATTTCTTACGATGCGTTATTTCTTCTCGTAAAGTTTTTCCAAGACGTAAGTATTTGTCTTTACTCTGCAACACTGTATTTCCTAATAACGTGGTATTCTTACATATTCCTTTGAGAAAAAACTCTCCTTTGCGTTCTCTTTTGAGGCTACACGCTTAGACATACGTGCAACACCAAAGCTTTTCGAGTTACAACGTGTTGTTTAGGAAAAACAAGATATTTTTGCACAATGCGGGATTTCCTTAAAACGTGGTTTTCTGACAAATTTTGACGAAAGAAAATACTCCTGTGGGTTCTCTTTTGAGGCTACACATTTAGACGTACACGCCACACCAAATCTTTTCGAGTTACAACGTGTTGTTTAGGAGCAACAAGGTAATTTTTCTACGATGCGTTATTTCTTCTCATAAAGTTTAAGTGTTTCCATTACGTACATATTTGCCTTTACTCTGCAACACTGTATTTCCTTATAACGTGGTATTCTTGCATATTCTTTCGAGAGAAAACTCTCCTGTGCGTTCTCCTTTGAGGCTACATGCTTAGACATTCACGCAACACCAAAGCTTTTCGATTTACAACGTGTTGTTTAGGAAAAACAAGATAATTTCCCTTGATGCGGGATTTCCTTAAAACGTGGTTTTCTGACAAATTTTGACGAAATAAAACTCTCCTGTGGGTACTCTTTTGAGGCTACACGTTTAGACGTGCACCCCACACCAAATCTTTTCGAGTTACATCGAGTTGTTTAGGACATACAAGCCAATTTTGCCAGATGCGTTATTTCTCTCAAAAAGTGTTTCCAATACGTACGTATTTGTCTTTACTCAGCAACACTGTATTTCCTTATAACGTGGTATCCTTACATTTTCGTTCGAGAGAAAACTCTCCTGTGCGTTCTCTTTTGAGCCTACACGCTTAGACATACACGCAACACCAAAGCTTTCGAGTTACAACGTGTTGTTTAGGAAAAACAAGATAATTTCGCAAGATGCGGGATTTCCTTAAAACGTGGTTTTCTGGCAAATTTTGACGAAAGAAAATTATCCTGTGGGTTCTCTTTTGAGGCTACAAGTTTAGACGTACACACCACACCAAATCTTTTCAAGTTATAACGTGTTGTTTAGGAGATACAAACTAATTTTGTAACATGCCTTATTTCTTCTCGTAAAGTTTAAGTTTTTCCAATAAGTACGTATTTGTCTTTACTCTGCAACACTGTATTTCCTTTAACGTGGTATTCTTACATATTCTTTCGAGAGAAATCTCTCCTGGGCATTCTCCTTTGAGGTTACAGGCTTAGACATACACGCAACACCAAAGCTTTTCGAGTTAAAACGTTTTGTTTAGGAAAAACAAGATAATTTCGCACGATGCGGAATTTCCTTAATACGTGGTTTTCTGACAAATTTTGACCAAAGAAAATTCTCCTATGGGTTCTCTTTTGAGGCTACACGTTTAGACGTACAGGCCACACCAAATCTTTTTAAGTTACAACGTGTTGTTTAGGAGATACAAGCTAATTTTGTACGATGCGTTATTTCTTCTCTTGAGTTTAAGTTTTTCCAATAAGTACGTATTTGTCTTTACTCTGCAACACTGTATTTCCTTATAACGTGGTATTCTTACATATTCTTTCGAGAGAAAACTCTCCTGTGCATTCTCTTTTGAGGCTACACGCTTAGACATACACGCAACACCAAAGCTTTTCGAGTTAAAACGTTTTGTTTAAGAAAAACAAGATAATTTCGCAGAATGCGGGATTTCCTTAAAACGTGGTTTTCTGACAAATTTTGACGAAAGAAAATTTTCCTGTGGGTTCTCTTTTGAGGCTACACGTTTAGACATACACACCACACAAAATCTTTTCGAGTTATAATGTGTTGTTTAGGAGATACAAACTAATTTTTTAAGATGCCTTATTTCTTCTCGTAAGGTTTAAGTTTTTCCAATAAGTACATATTTGTCTTTACTGTGCAACTCTGTATTTCCTTATAACGTGGTATTCTTACATATTCTTTCGAGAGAAAACTCTCCTGGGCATTCTCCTTTGAGGTTACAGGCTTAGACATACACGCAACACCAAAGCTTTTCGAGTTAAAACGTTTTGTTTAGGAAAAACAAGATAATTTCGCACGATGCGGAATTTCCTTAATACGTGGTTTTCTGACAAATTTTGACCAAAGAAAATTATCCTATGGGTTCTCTTTTGAGGCTACACGTTTAGACGTACAGGCCACACCAAATCTTTTTAAGTTACAACGTGTTGTTTAGGAGATACAAGCTAATTTTGTACGATGCGTTATTTCTTCTCTTAAGTTTAAGTTTTTCCAATAAGTACGTATTTGTCTTTACTCTGCACCACTGTATTTCCTTATAACGTGGTATTCTTACATATTCTTTCGAGAGAAAACTCTCCTGTGCGTTCTCTTTTGAGGCTACACGCTTAGACATACACGCAACACCAAAGCTTTTCGAGTTAAAACGTTTTGTTTAAGAAAAACAAGATAATTTCGCAGAATGCGGGATTTCCTTAAAACGTGGTTTTCTGACAAATTTTGACGAAAGAAAATTTTCCTGTGGGTTCTCTTTTGAGGCTACACGTTTAGACATACACACCACACCAAATCTTTTCGAGTTATAATGTGTTGTTTAGGAGATACAAACTAATTTTGTAAGATGCCTTATTTCTTCTCGTAAGGTTTAAGTTTTTCCAATAAGTACGTATTTGTCTTTACTCTGCAACACTGAATTTCCTTATAACGTGGTATTCTTACATATTCTTTCGAGAGAAAACTCTCCTGTGTGTTCTCTTTTGAGGCTACACGCTTAGACATACACGCAACACGAAAGCTTTTCGAGTTAAAACGTTTGGTTTAGGAAAAACAAGATAATGTCGCACTATGCGGGATTTCCTTAATACATGGTTTTCTGACAAATTTTGACCAAAGAAAATTCTCCTATGGGTTCTCTTTTCAGGCTACACGTTTAGACGTACAGGCCACACCAAATCTTTTTATGTTACAACGTGTTGTTAAGGAGATACAAGCTAATTTCTTACGATGCGTTATTTCTTCTCGTAAAGTTTTTCCAAGACGTAAGTATTTGTCTTTACTCTGCAACACTGTATTTCCTAATAACGTGGTATTCTTACATATTCCTTTGAGAAAAAACTCTCCTTTGCGTTCTCTTTTGAGGCTACACGCTTAGACATACGTGCAACACCAAAGCTTTTCGAGTTACAACGTGTTGTTTAGGAAAAACAAGATATTTTTGCACAATGCGGGATTTCCTTAAAACGTGGTTTTCTGACAAATTTTGACGAAAGAAAATACTCCTGTGGGTTCTCTTTTGAGGCTACACATTTAGACGTACACGCCACACCAAATCTTTTCGAGTTACAACGTGTTGTTTAGGAGCAACAAGGTAATTTTTCTACGATGCGTTATTTCTTCTCATAAAGTTTAAGTGTTTCCATTACGTACATATTTGCCTTTACTCTGCAACACTGTATTTCCTTATAACGTGGTATTCTTGCATATTCTTTCGAGAGAAAACTCTCCTGTGCGTTCTCCTTTGAGGCTACATGCTTAGACATTCACGCAACACCAAAGCTTTTCGATTTACAACGTGTTGTTTAGGAAAAACAAGATAATTTCCCTTGATGCGGGATTTCCTTAAAACGTGGTTTTCTGACAAATTTTGACGAAATAAAACTCTCCTGTGGGTACTCTTTTGAGGCTACACGTTTAGACGTGCACCCCACACCAAATCTTTTCGAGTTACATCGAGTTGTTTAGGACATACAAGCCAATTTTGCCAGATGCGTTATTTCTCTCAAAAAGTGTTTCCAATACGTACGTATTTGTCTTTACTCAGCAACACTGTATTTCCTTATAACGTGGTATCCTTACATTTTCGTTCGAGAGAAAACTCTCCTGTGCGTTCTCTTTTGAGGCTACACGCTTAGACATACACGCAACACCAAAGCTTTCGAGTTACAACGTGTTGTTTAGGAAAAACAAGATAATTTCGCAAGATGCGGGATTTCCTTAAAACGTGGTTTTCTGGCAAATTTTGACGAAAGAAAATTATCCTGTGCGTTCTCTTTTGAGGCTACAAGTTTAGACGTACACACCACACCAAATCTTTTCAAGTTATAACGTGTTGTTTAGGAGATACAAACTAATTTTGTAACATGCCTTATTTCTTCTCGTAAAGTTTAAGTTTTTCCAATAAGTACGTATTTGTCTTTACTCTGCAACACTGTATTTCCTTTAACGTGGTATTCTTACATATTCTTTCGAGAGAAATCTCTCCTGGGCATTCTCCTTTGAGGTTACAGGCTTAGACATACACGCAACACCACAGCTTTTCGAGTTAAAACGTTTTGTTTAGGAAAAACAAGATAATTTCGCACGATGCGGAATTTCCTTAATACGTGGTTTTCTGACAAATTTTGACCAAAGAAAATTCTCCTATGGGTTCTCTTTTGAGGCTACACGTTTAGACGTACAGGCCACACCAAATCTTTTTAAGTTACAACGTGTTGTTTAGGAGATACAAGCTAATTTTGTACGATGCGTTATTTCTTCTCTTGAGTTTAAGTTTTTCCAATAAGTACGTATTTGTCTTTACTCTGCAACACTGTATTTCCTTATAACGTGGTATTCTTACATATTCTTTCGAGAGAAAACTCTCCTGTGCATTCTCTTTTGAGGCTACACGCTTAGACATACACGCAACACCAAAGCTTTTCGAGTTAAAACGTTTTGTTTAAGAAAAACAAGATAATTTCGCAGAATGCGGGATTTCCTTAAAACGTGGTTTTCTGACAAATTTTGACGAAAGAAAATTTTCCTGTGGGTTCTCTTTTGAGGCTACACGTTTAGACATACACACCACACAAAATCTTTTCGAGTTATAATGTGTTGTTTAGGAGATACAAACTAATTTTTTAAGATGCCTTATTTCTTCTCGTAAGGTTTAAGTTTTTCCAATAAGTACATATTTGTCTTTACTGTGCAACTCTGTATTTCCTTATAACGTGGTATTCTTACATATTCTTTCGAGAGAAAACTCTCCTGGGCATTCTCCTTTGAGGTTACAGGCTTAGACATACACGCAACACCAAAGCTTTTCGAGTTAAAACGTTTTGTTTAGGAAAAACAAGATAATTTCGCACGATGCGGAATTTCCTTAATACGTGGTTTTCTGACAAATTTTGACCAAAGAAAATTATCCTATGGGTTCTCTTTTGAGGCTACACGTTTAGACGTACAGGCCACACCAAATCTTTTTAAGTTACAACGTGTTGTTTAGGAGATACAAGCTAATTTTGTACGATGCGTTATTTCTTCTCTTAAGTTTAAGTTTTTCCAATAAGTACGTATTTGTCTTTACTCTGCACCACTGTATTTCCTTATAACGTGGTATTCTTACATATTCTTTCGAGAGAAAACTCTCCTGTGCGTTCTCTTTTGAGGCTACACGCTTAGACATACACGCAACACCAAAGCTTTTCGAGTTAAAACGTTTTGTTTAAGAAAAACAAGATAATTTCGCAGAATGCGGGATTTCCTTAAAACGTGGTTTTCTGACAAATTTTGACGAAAGAAAATTTTCCTGTGGGTTCTCTTTTGAGGCTACATGTTTAGACATACACACCACACCAAATCTTTTCGAGTTATAATGTGTTGTTTAGGAGATACAAACTAATTTTATAAGATGCCTTATTTCTTCTCGTAAGGTTTAAGTTTTTCCAATAAGTACGTATTTGTCTTTACTCTGCAACACTGTATTTCCTTATAACGTGGTATTCTTACATATTTTTTCGAGAGAAAACTCTCCTGTGTGTTCTCTTTTGAGGCTACACGCTTAGACATACACGCAACACGAAAGCTTTTCGAGTTAAAACGTTTGGTTTAGGAAAAACAAGATAATGTCGCACTATGCGGGATTTCCTTAATACATGGTTTTCTGACAAATTTTGACCAAAGAAAATTCTCCTATGGGTTCTCTTTTCAGGTTACACGTTTAGACGTACAGGCCACACCAAATCTTTTTATGTTACAACGTGTTGTTAAGGAGATACAAGCTAATTTCTTACGATGCGTTATTTCTTCTCGTAAAGTTTTTCCAAGACGTAAGTATTTGTCTTTACTCTGCAACACTGTATTTCCTAATAACGTGGTATTCTTACATATTCCTTTGAGAAAAAACTCTCCTTTGCGTTCTCTTTTGAGGCTACACGCTTAGACATACGTGCAACACCAAAGCTTTTCGAGTTACAACGTGTTGTTTAGGAAAAACAAGATATTTTTGCACAATGCGGGATTTCCTTAAAACGTGGTTTTCTGACAAATTTTGACGAAAGAAAATACTCCTGTGGGTTCTCTTTTGAGGCTACACATTTAGACGTACACGCCACACCAAATCTTTTCGAGTTACAACGTGTTGTTTAGGAGCAACAAGGTAATTTTTCTACGATGCGTTATTTCTTCTCATAAAGTTTAAGTGTTTCCATTACGTACATATTTGCCTTTACTCTGCAACACTGTATTTCCTTATAACGTGGTATTCTTGCATATTCTTTCGAGAGAAAACTCTCCTGTGCGTTCTCCTTTGAGGCTACATGCTTAGACATTCACGCAACACCAAAGCTTTTCGATTTACAACGTGTTGTTTAGGAAAAACAAGATAATTTCCCTTGATGCGGGATTTCCTTAAAACGTGGTTTTCTGACAAATTTTGACGAAATAAAACTCTCCTGTGGGTACTCTTTTGAGGCTACACGTTTAGACGTGCACCCCACACCAAATCTTTTCGAGTTACATCGAGTTGTTTAGGACATACAAGCCAATTTTGCCAGATGCGTTATTTCTCTCAAAAAGTGTTTCCAATACGTACGTATTTGTCTTTACTCAGCAACACTGTATTTCCTTATAACGTGGTATCCTTACATTTTCGTTCGAGAGAAAACTCTCCTGTGCGTTCTCTTTTGAGCCTACACGCTTAGACATACACGCAACACCAAAGCTTTCGAGTTACAACGTGTTGTTTAGGAAAAACAAGATAATTTCGCAAGATGCGGGATTTCCTTAAAACGTGGTTTTCTGGCAAATTTTGACGAAAGAAAATTATCCTGTGGGTTCTCTTTTGAGGCTACAAGTTTAGACGTACACACCACACCAAATCTTTTCAAGTTATAACGTGTTGTTTAGGAGATACAAACTAATTTTGTAACATGCCTTATTTCTTCTCGTAAAGTTTAAGTTTTTCCAATAAGTACGTATTTGTCTTTACTCTGCAACACTGTATTTCCTTTAACGTGGTATTCTTACATATTCTTTCGAGAGAAATCTCTCCTGGGCATTCTCCTTTGAGGTTACAGGCTTAGACATACACGCAACACCAAAGCTTTTCGAGTTAAAACGTTTTGTTTAGGAAAAACAAGATAATTTCGCACGATGCGGAATTTCCTTAATACGTGGTTTTCTGACAAATTTTGACCAAAGAAAATTCTCCTATGGGTTCTCTTTTGAGGCTACACGTTTAGACGTACAGGCCACACCAAATCTTTTTAAGTTACAACGTGTTGTTTAGGAGATACAAGCTAATTTTGTACGATGCGTTATTTCTTCTCTTGAGTTTAAGTTTTTCCAATAAGTACGTATTTGTCTTTACTCTGCAACACTGTATTTCCTTATAACGTGGTATTCTTACATATTCTTTCGAGAGAAAACTCTCCTGTGCATTCTCTTTTGAGGCTACACGCTTAGACATACACGCAACACCAAAGCTTTTCGAGTTAAAACGTTTTGTTTAAGAAAAACAAGATAATTTCGCAGAATGCGGGATTTCCTTAAAACGTGGTTTTCTGACAAATTTTGACGAAAGAAAATTTTCCTGTGGGTTCTCTTTTGAGGCTACACGTTTAGACATACACACCACACAAAATCTTTTCGAGTTATAATGTGTTGTTTAGGAGATACAAACTAATTTTTTAAGATGCCTTATTTCTTCTCGTAAGGTTTAAGTTTTTCCAATAAGTACATATTTGTCTTTACTGTGCAACTCTGTATTTCCTTATAACGTGGTATTCTTACATATTCTTTCGAGAGAAAACTCTCCTGGGCATTCTCCTTTGAGGTTACAGGCTTAGACATACACGCAACACCAAAGCTTTTCGAGTTAAAACGTTTTGTTTAGGAAAAACAAGATAATTTCGCACGATGCGGAATTTCCTTAATACGTGGTTTTCTGACAAATTTTGACCAAAGAAAATTATCCTATGGGTTCTCTTTTGAGGCTACACGTTTAGACGTACAGGCCACACCAAATCTTTTTAAGTTACAACGTGTTGTTTAGGAGATACAAGCTAATTTTGTACGATGCGTTATTTCTTCTTTTAAGTTTAAGTTTTTCCAATAAGTACGTATTTGTCTTTACTCTGCACCACTGTATTTCCTTATAACGTGGTATTCTTACATATTCTTTCGAGAGAAAACTCTCCTGTGCGTTCTCTTTTGAGGCTACACGCTTAGACATACACGCAACACCAAAGCTTTTCGAGTTAAAACGTTTTGTTTAAGAAAAACAAGATAATTTCGCAGAATGCGGGATTTCCTTAAAACGTGGTTTTCTGACAAATTTTGACGAAAGAAAATTTTCCTGTGGGTTCTCTTTTGAGGCTACACGTTTAGACATACACACCACACCAAATCTTTTCGAGTTATAATGTGTTGTTTAGGAGATACAAACTAATTTTGTAAGATGCCTTATTTCTTCTCGTAAGGTTTAAGTTTTTCCAATAAGTACGTATTTGTCTTTACTCTGCAACACTGTATTTCCTTATAACGTGGTATTCTTACATATTCTTTCGAGAGAAAACTCTCCTGTGTGTTCTCTTTTGAGGCTACACGCTTAGACATACACGCAACACGAAAGCTTTTCGAGTTAAAACGTTTGGTTTAGGAAAAACAAGATAATGTCGCACTATGCGGGATTTCCTTAATACATGGTTTTCTGACAAATTTTGACCAAAGAAAATTCTCCTATGGGTTCTCTTTTCAGGCTACACGTTTAGACGTACAGGCCACACCAAATCTTTTTATGTTACAACGTGTTGTTAAGGAGATACAAGCTAATTTCTTACGATGCGTTATTTCTTCTCGTAAAGTTTTTCCAAGACGTAAGTATTTGTCTTTACTCTGCAACACTGTATTTCCTAATAACGTGGTATTCTTACATATTCCTTTGAGAAAAAACTCTCCTTTGCGTTCTCTTTTGAGGCTACACGCTTAGACATACGTGCAACACCAAAGCTTTTCGAGTTACAACGTGTTGTTTAGGAAAAACAAGATATTTTTGCACAATGCGGGATTTCCTTAAAACGTGGTTTTCTGACAAATTTTGACGAAAGAAAATACTCCTGTGGGTTCTCTTTTGAGGCTACACATTTAGACGTACACGCCACACCAAATCTTTTCGAGTTACAACGTGTTGTTTAGGAGCAACAAGGTAATTTTTCTACGATGCGTTATTTCTTCTCATAAAGTTTAAGTGTTTCCATTACGTACATATTTGCCTTTACTCTGCAACACTGTATTTCCTTATAACGTGGTATTCTTGCATATTCTTTCGAGAGAAAACTCTCCTGTGCGTTCTCCTTTGAGGCTACATGCTTAGACATTCACGCAACACCAAAGCTTTTCGATTTACAACGTGTTGTTTAGGAAAAACAAGATAATTTCCCTTGATGCGGGATTTCCTTAAAACGTGGTTTTCTGACAAATTTTGACGAAATAAAACTCTCCTGTGGGTACTCTTTTGAGGCTACACGTTTAGACGTGCACCCCACACCAAATCTTTTCGAGTTACATCGAGTTGTTTAGGACATACAAGCCAATTTTGCCAGATGCGTTATTTCTCTCAAAAAGTGTTTCCAATACGTACGTATTTGTCTTTACTCAGCAACACTGTATTTCCTTATAACGTGGTATCCTTACATTTTCGTTCGAGAGAAAACTCTCCTGTGCGTTCTCTTTTGAGCCTACACGCTTAGACATACACGCAACACCAAAGCTTTCGAGTTACAACGTGTTGTTTAGGAAAAACAAGATAATTTCGCAAGATGCGGGATTTCCTTAAAACGTGGTTTTCTGGCAAATTTTGACGAAAGAAAATTATCCTGTGGGTTCTCTTTTGAGGCTACAAGTTTAGACGTACACACCACACCAAATCTTTTCAAGTTATAACGTGTTGTTTAGGAGATACAAACTAATTTTGTAACATGCCTTATTTCTTCTCGTAAAGTTTAAGTTTTTCCAATAAGTACGTATTTGTCTTTACTCTGCAACACTGTATTTCCTTTAACGTGGTATTCTTACATATTCTTTCGAGAGAAATCTCTCCTGGGCATTCTCCTTTGAGGTTACAGGCTTAGACATACACGCAACACCAAAGCTTTTCGAGTTAAAACGTTTTGTTTAGGAAAAACAAGATAATTTCGCACGATGCGGAATTTCCTTAATACGTGGTTTTCTGACAAATTTTGACCAAAGAAAATTCTCCTATGGGTTCTCTTTTGAGGCTACACGTTTAGACGTACAGGCCACACCAAATCTTTTTAAGTTACAACGTGTTGTTTAGGAGATACAAGCTAATTTTGTACGATGCGTTATTTCTTCTCTTGAGTTTAAGTTTTTCCAATAAGTACGTATTTGTCTTTACTCTGCAACACTGTATTTCCTTATAACGTGGTATTCTTACTTATTCTTTCGAGAGAAAACTCTCCTGTGCATTCTCTTTTGAGGCTACACGCTTAGACATACACGCAACACCAAAGCTTTTCAAGTTAAAACGTTTTGTTTAAGAAAAACAAGATAATTTCGCAGAATGCGGGATTTCCTTAAAACGTGGTTTTCTGACAAATTTTGACGAAAGAAAATTTTCCTGTGGGTTCTCTTTTGAGGCTACACGTTTAGACATACACACCACACAAAATCTTTTCGAGTTATAATGTGTTGTTTAGGAGATACAAACTAATTTTTTAAGATGCCTTATTTCTTCTCGTAAGGTTTAAGTTTTTCCAATAAGTACATATTTGTCTTTACTGTGCAACTCTGTATTTCCTTATAACGTGGTATTCTTACATATTCTTTCGAGAGAAAACTCTCCTGGGCATTCTCCTTTGGGGTTACAGGCTTAGACATACACGCAACACCAAAGCTTTTCGAGTTAAAACGTTTTGTTTAGGAAAAACAAGATAATTTCGCACGATGCGGAATTTCCTTAATACGTGGTTTTCTGACAAATTTTGACCAAAGAAAATTATCCTATGGGTTCTCTTTTGAGGCTACACGTTTAGACGTACAGGCCACACCAAATCTTTTTAAGTTACAACGTGTTGTTTAGGAGATACAAGCTAATTTTGTACGATGCGTTATTTCTTCTCTTAAGTTTAAGTTTTTCCAATAAGTACGTATTTGTCTTTACTCTGCACCACTGTATTTCCTTATAACGTGGTATTCTTACATATTCTTTCGAGAGAAAACTCTCCTGTGCGTTCTCTTTTGAGGCTACACGCTTAGACATACACGCAACACCAAAGCTTTTCGAGTTAAAACGTTTTGTTTAAGAAAAACAAGATAATTTCGCAGAATGCGGGATTTCCTTAAAACGTGGTTTTCTGACAAATTTTGACGAAAGAAAATTTTCCTGTGGGTTCTCTTTTGAGGCTACACGTTTAGACATACACACCACACCAAATCTTTTCGAGTTATAATGTGTTGTTTAGGAGATACAAACTAATTTTGTAAGATGCCTTATTTCTTCTCGTAAGGTTTAAGTTTTTCCAATAAGTACGTATTTGTCTTTACTCTGCAACACTGTATTTCCTTATAACGTGGTATTCTTACATATTCTTTCGAGAGAAAACTCTCCTGTGTGTTCTCTTTTGAGGCTACACGCTTAGACATACACGCAACACGAAAGCTTTTCGAGTTAAAACGTTTGGTTTAGGAAAAACAAGATAATGTCGCACTATGCGGGATTTCCTTAATACATGGTTTTCTGACAAATTTTGACCAAAGAAAATTCTCCTATGGGTTCTCTTTTCAGGCTACACGTTTAGACGTACAGGCCACACCAAATCTTTTTATGTTACAACGTGTTGTTAAGGAGATACAAGCTAATTTCTTACGATGCGTTATTTCTTCTCGTAAAGTTTTTCCAAGACGTAAGTATTTGTCTTTACTCTGCAACACTGTATTTCCTAATAACGTGGTATTCTTACATATTCCTTTGAGAAAAAACTCTCCTTTGCGTTCTCTTTTGAGGCTACACGCTTAGACATACGTGCAACACCAAAGCTTTTCGAGTTACAACGTGTTGTTTAGGAAAAACAAGATATTTTTGCACAATGCGGGATTTCCTTAAAACGTGGTTTTCTGACAAATTTTGACGAAAGAAAATACTCCTGTGGGTTCTCTTTTGAGGCTACACATTTAGACGTACACGCCACACCAAATCTTTTCGAGTTACAACGTGTTGTTTAGGAGCAACAAGGTAATTTTTCTATGATGCGTTATTTCTTCTCATAAAGTTTAAGTGTTTCCATTACGTACATATTTGCCTTTACTCTGCAACACTGTATTTCCTTATAACGTGGTATTCTTGCATATTCTTTCGAGAGAAAACTCTCCTGTGCGTTCTCCTTTGAGGCTACATGCTTAGACATTCACGCAACACCAAAGCTTTTCGATTTACAACGTGTTGTTTAGGAAAAACAAGATAATTTCCCTTGATGCGGGATTTCCTTAAAACGTGGTTTTCTGACAAATTTTGACGAAATAAAACTCTCCTGTGCGTACTCTTTTGAGGCTACACGTTTAGCCGTACAAGCCACACCAAATCTTTTCAAGTTACAACGTGTTGTTTAGGAGATACAAGCTAATTTTGTACGATGCGTTATTTCTTCTCGTAAAGTTTAAGTTTTTCCAATACGTACGTATTTGTCTTTACTCTGCAACACTGTATTTCCTTATAACGTTGTATTCTTACATATTCTTTCGAGAGAAAACTCTCCTGTGCGTTCTCTTTTGAGGCTACACGCTTAGACATACACGCAACACCAAAGCTTTTCGAGTTAAAACGTTTTGTTTAGGAAAAACAAGATAATTTCGCACGATGCGGTATTTCCTTAATACGTGGTTTTCTGACAAATTTTGACCAAAGAAAATTCTCCTATGGCTTCTTTTTTCAGGCTACACGTTTAGACGTACAGGCCACACCAAATCTTTTTAAGTTGCAACGTGTTGTTTAGTAGATACAAGCTAATTTTGTACGATGCGTTATTTCTTCTCGTAAAGTTTTTCCAATACATAAGTATTTTTCTTTACTCTGCAACACTGTATTTCCTAATAACGTGGTATTCTTACATATTCTTTCGAGAAAAAACTCTCCTTTGCGTTCTCCTTTGAGGCTACACGCTTACACATACACGCAACACCAAAGCTTTTCGAGTTACAACGTGTTGCTTAGGAGATACAAGCTAATTTCTTACGATGCGTTATTTCTTCTCGTAAAGTTTTTCCAAGACGTAAGTATTTGTCTTTACTCTGCAACACTGTATTTCCTAATAACGTGGTATTCTTACATATTCTTTCGAGAAAAAACTCTCCTTTGCGTTCTCTTTTGAGGCTACACGCTTAGACATACACGCAACACCAAAGCTTTTCGAGTTACAACGTGTTGTTTAGGAAAAACAAGATAATTTCGCATGATGCGGGATTTCCTTAAAACGTGGTTTTCTGACAAATTTTGACGAAAGAAAATACTCCTGTGGGTTCTCTTTTGAGGCTACACATTTAGACGTACACGCCACAGCAAATCTTTTCGAGTTACAACGTGTTGTTTAGGAGAAACAAGCTAATTTTTTTACGATGCGTTATTTCTTCTCATAAAGTTTAAGTGTTTCCATTACGTACATATTTGCCTTTACTCTGCAACACTGTATTTCCTTATAACGTGGTATTCTTGCATATTCTTTCGAGAGAAATCTCTCCTGTGCGTTCTCCTTTGAGGCTACATGCTTAGACATTCACGCAACACCAGATCTTTTCGAGTTACAATGTGTTGTTTAGGAGATACAAGCTAATTTTTTTACGATGCGTTATTTCTTCTCATAAAGTTTAAGTGTTTCCATTACGTACAAATTTGCATTTACTCTGCAACACTGTATTTCCTTATAACCTGGTATTCTTGCATATTCTTTCGAGAGAAAACTCTCCTGTGCGTTCCCCTTTGAGGCTACATGCTTAGACATACACGCAACACCAAAGCTTTTCGAGTTACAACGTGTTTTTTAGGAAAAACAAGATAATTTCACACGATGCGGGATTTCCTTAAAACGTGGTTTTCTGACAAATTTTGACGAAAGAAAATTATCCTGTGGGTTCTCTTTTTAGGCTACACGTTTAGACGTACATACCACACCAAATCTTTTCGAGTTATAACGTGTTGTTTAGGAGATAGAAACTAATTTTGTAAGATGCCTTATTTCTTCTCGTAAAGTTTAAGTTTTTCCAATAAGTACGTATTTGTCTTTACTCTGCAACACTGTATTTCCTTATAACGTGGTATTCTTACATATTCTTTCGAGAGAAAACTCTCCTGTGCGTTCTCTTTTGAGGCTATACGCTTTGACATACACGCAACACCAAAGTTTTTCGAGTTACAATGTGTTGTTTAGGAAAAACAAGATAATTTAGCATGATGCGGGATTTCCTTAAAACGTGGTTTTCTGACAAATTTTGACGAAAGAAAATACTCCTGTGGGTTCTCTTTTGAGGCTACACATTTAGACGTGGCCGAGACACTAAATCTTGTCGAGTTACAACGTGTTGTTTAGGAGATACAAGCTAATTTTTTTACGATGCATTATTTCTTCTCATAAAGTTTAAGTGTTTCCATTATGTAAAAATTTGGCTTTACTCTGCAACACTGTATTTCCTTATAACGAGGTATTCTTGCATATTCTTTTGAGAGAAAACTCTCCTGTGCAGTCTCCGTTGAGGCTACATGCTTAGACATACACTCAACTCCAAAGCTTTTCAAATTACAACATGTTGTTTAGGAAAAACAACATAATTTCGCACGATGCGGGATTTCCTTAAAACGTGGTTTTCTGTCAAATTTTGACCAAATAAAACTCTCCTGTATGTACTCTTTTGAGGCTACACGTTTAGACGTACACGCCACACCAAATCTTTTCGAGTTACAACCTGTTGTTTAGGAGATACAAGCTAATTTTTTACGATGCGTTATTTCTTCTCGTAAAGTGTTTCCAATAAGTACGTATTTGTCTTTACTCTGCAACACGGTATTTCCTTAATACGTGGTATTCTTACATATTCTTTCGAGAGAAAACTCTCCTGTGCGTTCTCTTTTGAGGGTACACGCTTAAACATACACGCAACACCAAAGCTTTTCGAGTTACAATGTGTTGTTTATGAAGAACAAGATAATTTCTCACGATGCGGGATTTCCTTAAAACGTGGTTTTCTGACAAATTTTGACGAACGAAAATTGTCCTGTGGTTCTCTTTTGAGGCTACACCTTTAGACGTACACGCCACACCAAATCTTTTCGAGTTACAACGTGTTGTTTAGGAGATACAAGCTAATTTTGTACGATGCTTTATTTCATCTCGTAAACTTTAAGGGTTTCCAATACGTAATTATTTGTCTTTATTCTGCAACACTGTACTTCCTTATAACGTGGTATTCTCACATATTCTTTCGAGAGAAAACTCTCCTGTGTGTTCTCTTTTGAGGCTACACGCTTAGACATACACGCATCACCAAAGATTTTCGAGTTACTACGTGTTGTTTAGGAAAACAAGATAATTTCGCAAGATGCGGGATTTCCTTAAAACGTGGTTTTCTGACAAATTTTGACGAAATAAAACTCTCCTGTGGGTACTCTTTTGAGGCTACACGTTTAGACGTGCACCCCACACCAAATCTTTTCGAGTTACAACGAGTTGTTTAGGACTTACAAGCTAATTTTGCCAGATGCGTTATTTCTCTCATAAAGTGTTTCCAATACGTACGTATTTGTCTTTACTCTGCAACACTGTATTTCCTTATAACGTGGTATCCTTACATATTCTTTCGAGAGAAAACTCTCCTGTGCATTCTCTTTTGAGGCTACACGCTTAGACATACACGCAACACCAAAGCTTTCGAGTTACAACGTGTTGTTTAGGAAAAACAAGATAATTTCGCAAGATGCGGGATTTCCTTAAAACGTGGTTTTCTGACAAATTTTGACGAAAGAAAATTATCCTGTGGGTTCTCTTTTGAGGCTACAAGTTTAGACGTACACACCACACCAAATCTTTTCAAGTTATAACGTGTTGTTTAGGAGATACAAACTAATTTTGTAAGATGCCTTATTTCTTCTTGTAAAGTTTAAGTTTTTCCAATAAGTACGTATTTGTCTTTACTCTGCAACACTGTATTTCCTTATAACGTGGTATTCTTACATATTCTTTCGAGAGAAAACTCTCCTGGGCATTCTCCTTTGAGGTTACAGGCTTAGACATACACGCAACACCAAAGCTTTTCGAGTTAAAACGTTTTGTTTAGGAAAAACAAGATAATTTCGCACGATGCGGAATTTCCTTAATACGTGGTTTTCTGACAAATTTTGACCAAAGAAAATTCTCCTATGGGTTCTCTTTTGAGGCTACACGTTTAGACGTACAGGCCACACCAAATCTTTTTAAGTTACAACGTGTTGTTTAGGAGATACAAGCTAATTTTGTACGATGCGTTATTTCTTCTCTTAAGTTTAAGTTTTTCCAATAAGTACGTATTTGTCTTTACTCTGCAACACTGTATTTCCTTATAACGTGGTATTCTTACATATTCTTTCGAGAGAAAATTCTCCTGTGCGTTCTCTTTTGAGGCTACACGCTTAGACATACACGCAACACCAAAGCTTTTCGAGTTAAAACGTTTTGTTTAAGAAAAACAAGATAATTTCGCAGAATGCGGGATTTCCTTAAAACGTGGTTTTCTGACAAATTTTGACGAAAGAAAGTTTTCCTGTGGGTTCTCTTTTGAGGCTACACGTTTAGACATACACACCACACCAAATCTTTTCGAGTTATAATGTGTTGTTTAGGAGATACAAACTAATTTTGTAAGATGCCTTATTTCTTCTCGTAAGGTTTAAGTTTTTCCAATAAGTACGTATTTGTCTTTACTCTGCAACACTGTATTTCCTTATAACGTGGTATTCTTACATATTCTTTCGAGAGAAAACTCTCCTGTGTGTTCTCTTTTGAGGCTACACGCTTAGACATACACGCAACACGAAAGCTTTTCGAGTTAAAACGTTTGGTTTAGGAAAAACAAGATAATGTCGCACTATGCGGGATTTCCTTAATACATGGTTTTCTGACAAATTTTGACCAAAGAAAATTCTCCTATGGGTTCTCTTTTCAGGCTACACGTTTAGACGTACAGGCCACACCAAATCTTTTTATGTTACAACGTGTTGTTTAGGAGATACAAGCTAATTTCTTACGATGCGTTATTTCTTCTCCTAAAGTTTTTCCAAGACGTAAGTATTTGTCTTTACTCTGCAACACTGTATTTCCTAATAACGTGGTATTCTTACATATTCCTTTGAGAAAAACTCTCCTTTGCGTTCTCTTTTGAGGCTACACGCTTAGACATACTTTCAACACCAAAGCTTTTCGAGTTACAACGTGTTGTTTAGGAAAAACAAGATATTTTTGCACAATGCG
This sequence comes from Apodemus sylvaticus, assembly GCF_947179515.1. Lineage (NCBI taxonomy): Eukaryota > Metazoa > Chordata > Mammalia > Rodentia > Muridae > Apodemus > Apodemus sylvaticus. The sequence goes on along the minus strand of NW_026263049.1, from coordinate 124,449 downwards.
GGATTTCCTTAAAACGTGGTTTTCTGACAAATTTTGACGAAAGAAAATACTCCTGTGGGTTCTCTTTTGAAGCTACACATTTAGACGTACACGCCACACCAAATCTTTTCGAGTTACAACGTGTTGTTTAGGAGCAACAAGGTAATTTTTCTACGATGCGTTATTTCTTCTCATAAAGTTTAAGTGTTTCCATTACGTACATATTTGCCTTTACTCTGCAACACTGTATTTCCTTATAACGTGGTATTCTTGCATATTCTTTCGAGAGAAAACTCTCCTGTGCGTTCTCCTTTGAGGCTACATGCTTAGACATTCACGCAACACCAAAGCTTTTCGATTTACAACGTGTTGTTTAGGAAAAACAAGATAATTTCCCTTGATGCGGGATTTCCTTAAAACGTGGTTTTCTGACAAATTTTGACGAAATAAAACTCTCCTGTGGGTACTCTTTTGAGGCTACACGTTTAGCCGTACAAGCCACACCAAATCTTTTCAAGTTACAACGTGTTGTTTAGGAGATACAAGCTAATTTTGTACGATGCGTTATTTCTTCTCGTAAAGTTTAAGTTTTTCCAATACGTACGTATTTGTCTTTACTCTGCAACACTGTATTTCCTTATAACGTTGTATTCTTACATATTCTTTCGAGAGAAAACTCTCCTGTGCGTTCTCTTTTGAGGCTACACGCTTAGACATACACGCAACACCAAAGCTTTTCGAGTTAAAACGTTTTGTTTAGGAAAAACAAGATAATTTCGCACGATGCGGGATTTCCTTAATACGTGGTTTTCTGACAAATTTTGACCAAAGAAAATTCTCCTATGGCTTCTTTTTTCAGGCTACACGTTTAGACGTACAGGCCACACCAAATCTTTTTAAGTTGCAACGTGTTGTTTAGTAGATACAAGCTAATTTTGTACGATGCGTTATTTCTTCTCGTAAAGTTTTTCCAATTCATAAGTATTTTTCTTTACTCTGCAACACTGTATTTCCTAATAACGTGGTATTCTTACATATTCTTTCGAGAAAAAAACTCTCCTTTGCGTTCTCCTTTGAGGCTACACGCTTACACATACACGCAACACCAAAGCTTTTCGAGTTACAACGTGTTGCTTAGGAGATACAAGCTAATTTCTTACGATGCGTTATTTCTTCTCGTAAAGTTTTTCCAAGAAGTAAGTATTTGTCTTTACTCTGCAACACTGTATTTCCTAATAACGTGGTATTCTTACATATTCTTTCGAGAAAAAACTCTCCTTTGCGTTCTCTTTTGAGGCTACACGCTTAGACATACACGCAACACCAAAGCTTTTCGAGTTACAACGTGTTGTTTAGGAAAAACAAGATAATTTCGCATGATGCGGGATTTCCTTAAAACGTGGTTTTCTGACAAATTTTGACGAAAGAAAATACTCCTGTGGGTTCTCTTTTGAGGCTACACATTTAGACGTACACGCCACAGCAAATCTTTTCGAGTTACAACGTGTTGTTTAGGAGAAACAAGCTAATTTTTTTACGATGCGTTATTTCTTCTCATAAAGTTTAAGTGTTTCCATTACGTACATATTTGCCTTTACTCTGCAACACTGTATTTCCTTATAACGTGGTATTCTTGCATATTCTTTCGAGAGAAATCTCTCCTGTGCGTTCTCCTTTGAGGCTACATGCTTAGACATTCACGCAACACCAGATCTTTTCGAGTTACAACGTGTTGTTTAGGAGATACAAGCTAATTTTTTTACGATGCGTTATTTCTTCTCATAAAGTTTAAGTGTTTCCATTACGTACATATTTGCCTTTACTCTGCAACACTGTATTTCCTTATAACCTGGTATTCTTGCATATTCTTTCGAGAGAAAACTCTCCTGTGCGTTCCCCTTTGAGGCTACATGCTTAGACATACACGCAACACCAAAGCTTTTCGAGTTACAACGTGTTTTTTAGGAAAAACAAGATAATTTCACACGATGCGGGATTTCCTTAAAACGTGGTTTTCTGACAAATTTTGACGAAAGAAAATTATCCTGTGGGTTCTCTTTTTAGGCTACACGTTTAGACGTACATACCACACCAAATCTTTTCGAGTTATAACGTGTTGTTTAGGAGATAGAAACTAATTTTGTAAGATGCCTTATTTCTTCTCGTAAAGTTTAAGTTTTTCCAATAAGTACGTATTTGTCTTTACTCTGCAACACTGTATTTCCTTATAACGTGGTATTCTTACATATTCTTTCGAGAGAAAACTCTCCTGTGCATTCTCTTTTGAGGCTATACGCTTTGACATACACGCAACACCAAAGTTTTTCGAGTTACAATGTGTTGTTTAGGAAAAACAAGATAATTTAGCATGATGCGGGATTTCCTTAAAACGTGGTTTTCTGACAAATTTTGACGAAAGAAAATACTCCTGTGGGTTCTCTTTTGAGGCTACACATTTAGACGTGCCCGAGACACTAAATCTTGTCGAGTTACAACGTGTTGTTTAGGAGATACAAGCTAATTTTTTTACGATGCATTATTTCTTCTCATAAAGTTTAAGTGTTTCCATTATGTAAAAATTTGGCTTTACTCTGCAACACTGTATTTCCTTATAACGAGGTATTCTTGCATATTCTTTTGAGAGAAAACTCTCCTGTGCAGTCTCCGTTGAGGCTACATGCTTAGACATACACTCAACTCCAAAGCTTTTCAAATTACAACATGTTGTTTAGGAAAAACAACATAATTTCGCACGATGCGGGATTTCCTTAAAACGTGGTTTTCTGTCAAATTTTGACCAAATAAAACTCTCCTGTGTGTACTCTTTTGAGGCTACACGTTTAGACGTACACGCCACACCAAATCTTTTCGAGTTACAACCTGTTGTTTAGGAGATACAAGCTAATTTTTTACGATGCGTTATTTCTTCTCGTAAAGTGTTTCCAATAAGTACGTATTTGTCTTTACTCTGCAACACGGTATTTCCTTAATACGTGGTATTCTTACATATTCTTTCGAGAGAAAACTCTCCTGTGCGTTCTCTTTTGAGGGTACACGCTTAAACATACACGCAACACCAAAGCTTTTCGAGTTACAATGTGCTGTTTATGAAGAACAAGATAATTTCTCACGATGCGGGATTTCCTTAAAACGTGGTTTTCTGACAAATTTTGACGAACGAAAATTGTCCTGTGGTTCTCTTTTGAGGCTACACCTTTAGACGTACACGCCACACCAAATCTTTTCGAGTTACAACGTGTTGTTTAGGAGATACAAGCTAATTTTGTACGATGCTTTATTTCATCTCGTAAACTTTAAGGGTTTCCAATACGTAATTATTTGTCTTTATTCTGCAACACTGTACTTCCTTATAACGTGGTATTCTCACATATTCTTTCGAGAGAAAACTCTCCTGTGTGTTCTCTTTTGAGGCTACACGCTTAGACATACACGCATCACCAAAGATTTTCGAGTTACTACGTGTTGTTTAGGAAAACAAGATAATTTCGCAAGATGCGGGATTTCCTTAAAACGTGGTTTTCTGACAAATTTTGACGAAATAAAACTCTCCTGTGGGTACTCTTTTGAGGCTACACGTTTAGACGTGCACCCCACACCAAATCTTTTCGAGTTACAACGAGTTGTTTAGGACTTACAAGCTAATTTTTCCAGATGCGTTATTTCTCTCATAAAGTGTTTCCAATACGTACGTATTTGTCTTTACTCTGCAACACTGTATTTCCTTATAACGTGGTATCCTTACATATTCTTTCGAGAGAAAACTCTCCTGTGCATTCTCTTTTGAGGCTACACGCTTAGACATACACGCAACACCAAAGCTTTCGAGTTACAACGTGTTGTTTAGGAAAAACAAGATAATTTCGCAAGATGCGGGATTTCCTTAAAACGTGGTTTTCTGACAAATTTTGACGAAAGAAAATTAGCCTGTGGGTTCTCTTTTGAGGCTACAAGTTTAGACGTACACACCACACCAAATCTTTTCAAGTTATAACGTGTTGTTTAGGAGATACAAACTAATTTTGTAAGATGCCTTATTTCTTCTTGTAAAGTTCAAGTTTTTCCAATAAGTACGTATTTGTCTTTACTCTGCAACACTGTATTTCCTTATAACGTGGTATTCTTACATATTCTTTCGAGAGAAAACTCTCCTGGGCATTCTCCTTTGAGGTTACAGGCTTAGACATACACGCAACACCAAAGCTTTTCGAGTTAAAACGTTTTGTTTAGGAAAAACAAGATAATTTCGCACGATGCGGAATTTCCTTAATACGTGGTTTTCTGACAAATTTTGACCAAAGAAAATTCTCCTATGGGTTCTCTTTTGAGGCTACACGTTTAGACGTACAGGCCACACCAAATCTTTTTAAGTTACAACGTGTTGTTTAGGAGATACAAGCTAATTTTGTACGATGCGTTATTTCTTCTCTTAAGTTTAAGTTTTTCCAATAAGTACGTATTTGTCTTTACTCTGCACCACTGTATTTCCTTATAACGTGGTATTCTTACATATTCTTTCGAGAGAAAACTCTCCTGTGCGTTCTCTTTTGAGGCTACACGCTTAGACATACACGCAACACCAAAGCTTTTCGAGTTAAAACGTTTTGTTTAAGAAAAACAAGATAATTTCGCAGAATGCGGGATTTCCTTAAAACGTGGTTTTCTGACAAATTTTGACGAAAGAAAATTTTCCTGTGGGTTCTCTTTTGAGGCTACACGTTTAGACATACACACCACACCAAATCTTTTCGAGTTATAATGTGTTGTTTAGGAGATACAAACTAATTTTTTAAGATGCCTTATTTCTTCTCGTAAGGTTTAAGTTTTTCCAATAAGTACGTATTTGTCTTTACTCTGCAACACTGTATTTCCTTATAACGTGGTATTCTTACATATTCTTTCGAGAGAAAACTCTCCTGTGTGTTCTCTTTTGAGGCTACACGCTTAGACATACACGCAACACGAAAGCTTTTTGAGTTAAAACGTTTGGTTTAGGAAAAACAAGATAATGTCGCACTATGCGGGATTTCCTTAATTCATGGTTTTCTGACAAATTTTGACTAAAGAAAATTCTCCTATGGGTTCTCTTTTCAGGCTACACGTTTAGACGTACAGGCCACACCAAATCTTTTTATGTTACAACGTGTTGTTTAGGAGATACAAGCTAATTTCTTACGATGCGTTATTTCTTCTCGTAAAGTTTTTCCAAGACGTAAGTATTTGTCTTTACTCTGCAACACTGTATTTCCTAATAACGTGGTATTCTTACATATTCCTTTGAGAAAAAACTCTCCTTTGCGTTCTCTTTTGAGGCTACACGCTTAGACATACATGCAACACCAAAGCTTTTCGAGTTACAACGTGTTGTTTAGGAAAAACAAGATATTTTTGCACAATGCGGGATTTCCTTAAAACGTGGTTTTCTGACAAATTTTGACGAAAGAAAATACTCCTGTGGGTTCTTTTTGAGGCTACACATTTAGGCGTACACGCCACACCAAATCTTTTCGAGTTACAACGTGTTGTTTCGGAGCAACAAGGTAATTTTTCTACGATGCGTTATTTCTTCTCATAAAGTTTAAGTGTTTCCATTACGTACATATTTGCCTTTACTCTGCAACACTGTATTTCCTTATAACGTGGTATTCTTGCATATTCTTTCGAGAGAAAACTCTCCTGTGCGTTCTCCTTTGAGGCTACATGCTTAGACATTCACGCAACACCAAAGCTTTTCGATTTACAACGTGTTGTTTAGGAAAAACAAGATAATTTCCCTTGATGCGGGATTTCCTTAAAACGTGGTTTTCTGACAAATTTTGACGAAATAAAACTCTCCTGTGGGTACTCTTTTGAGGCTACACGTTTAGCCGTACAAGCCACACCAAATCTTTTCAAGTTACAACGTGTTGTTTAGGAGATACAAGCTAATTTTGTACGATGCGTTATTTCTTCTCGTAAAGTTTAAGTTTTTCCAATAAGTACGTATTTGTCTTTACTCTGCAACACTGTATTTCCTTATAACGTTGTATTCTTACATATTCTTTCGAGAGAAAACTCTCCTGTGCGTTCTCTTTTGAGGCTACACGCTTAGACATACACGCAACACCAAAGCTTTTCGAGTTAAAACGTTTTGTTTAGGAAAAACAAGATAATTTCGCACGATGCGGGATTTCCTTAATACGTGGTTTTCTGACAAATTTTGACCAAAGAAAATTCTCCTATGGCTTCTTTTTTCAGGCTACACGTTTAGACGTACAGGCCACACCAAATCTTTTTAAGTTGCAACGTGTTGTTTAGTAGATACAAGCTAATTTTGTACGATGCGTTATTTCTTCTCGTAAAGTTTTTCCAATACATAAGTATTTTTCTTTACTCTGCAACACTGTATTTCCTAATAACATGGTATTCTTACATATTCTTTCGAGAAAAAACTCTCCTTTGCGTTCTCCTTTGAGGCTACACGCTTACACATACACGCAACACCAAAGCTTTTCGAGTTACAACGTGTTGCTTAGGAGATACAAGCTAATTTCTTACGATGCGTTATTTCTTCTCGTAAAGTTTTTCCAAGACGTAAGTATTTGTCTTTACTCTGCAACACTGTATTTCCTAATAACGTGGTATTCTTACATATTCTTTCGAGAAAAAACTCTCCTTTGCGTTCTCTTTTGAGGCTACACGCTTAGACATACACGCAACACCAAAGCTTTTCGAGTTACAACGTGTTGTTTAGGAAAAACAAGATAATTTCGCATGATGCGGGATTTCCTTAAAACGTGGTTTTCTGACAAATTTTGACGAAAGAAAATACTCCTGTGGGTTCTCTTTTGAGGCTACACATTTAGACGTACACGCCACAGCAAATCTTTTCGAGTTACAACGTGTTGTTTAGGAGAAACAAGCTAATTTTTTTACGATGCGTTATTTCTTCTCATAAAGTTTAAGTGTTTCCATTACGTACATATTTGCCTTTACTCTGCAACACTGTATTTCCTTATAACGTGGTATTCTTGCATATTCTTTCGAGAGAAATCTCTCCTGTGCGTTCTCCTTTGAGGCTACATGCTTAGACATTCACGCAACACCAGATCTTTTCGAGTTACAACGTGTTGTTTAGGAGATACAAGCTAATTTTTTTACGATGCGTTATTTCTTCTCCTAAAGTTTAAGTGTTTCCATTACGTACATATTTGCCTTTACTCTGCAACACTGTATTTCCTTATAACCTGGTATTCTTGCATATTCTTTCGAGAGAAAACTCTCCTGTGCGTTCCCCTTTGAGGCTACATGCTTAGACATACACGCAACACCAAAGCTTTTCGAGTTACAACGTGTTTTTTAGGAAAAACAAGATAATTTCACACGATGCGGGATTTCCTTAAAACGTGGTTTTCTGACAAATTTTGACGAAAGAAAATTATCCTGTGGGTTCTCTTTTTAGGCTACACGTTTAGACGTACATACCACACCAAATCTTTTCGAGTTATAACGTGTTGTTTAGGAGATAGAAACTAATTTTGTAAGATGCCTTATTTCTTCTCGTAAAGTTTAAGTTTTTCCAATAAGTACGTATTTGTCTTTACTCTGCAACACTGTATTTCCTTATAACGTGGTATTCTTACATATTCTTTCGAGAGAAAACTCTCCTGTGCGTTCTCTTTTGAGGCTATACGCTTTGACATACACGCAACACCAAAGTTTTTCGAGTTACAATGTGTTGTTTAGGAAAAACAAGATAATTTAGCATGATGCGGGATTTCCTTAAAACGTGGTTTTCTGACAAATTTTGACGAAAGAAAATACTCCTGTGGGTTCTCTTTTGAGGCTACACATTTAGACGTGGCCGAGACACTAAATCTTGTCGAGTTACAACGTGTTTTTTAGGAGATACAAGCTAATTTTTTTACGATGCATTATTTCTTCTCATAAAGTTTAAGTGTTTCCATTATGTAAAAATTTGGCTTTACTCTGCAACACTGTATTTCCTTATAACGAGGTATTCTTGCATATTCTTTTGAGAGAAAACTCTCCTGTGCAGTCTCCGTTGAGGCTACATGCTTAGACATACACTCAACTCCAAAGCTTTTCAAATTACAACATGTTGTTTAGGTAAAACAACATAATTTCGCACGATGCGGGATTTCCTTAAAACGTGGTTTTCTGACAAATTTTGACCAAATAAAACTCTCCTGTGTGTACTCTTTTGAGGCTACACGTTTAGACGTACACGCCACACCAAATCTTTTCGAGTTACAACCTGTTGTTTAGGAGATACAAGCTAATTTTTTACGATGCGTTATTTCTTCTCGTACAGTGTTTCCAATAAGTACGTATTTGTCTTTACTCTGCAACACGGTATTTCCATAATACGTGGTATTCTTACATATTCTTTCGAGAGAAAACTCTCCTGTGCGTTCTCTTTTGAGGGTACACGCTTAAACATACACGCAACACCAAAGCTTTTCGAGTTACAATGTGTTGTTTATGAAGAACAAGATAATTTCTCACGATGCGGGATTTCCTTAAAACGTGGTTTTCTGACAAATTTTGACGAACGAAAATTGTCCTGTGGTTCTCTTTTGAGGCTACACCTTTAGACGTACACGCCACACCAAATCTTTTCGAGTTACAACGTGTTGTTTAGGAGATACAAGCTAATTTTGTACGATGCTTTATTTCATCTCGTAAAGTTTAAGGGTTTCCAATACGTAATTATTTGTCTTTATTCTGCAACACTGTACTTCCTTATAACGTGGTATTCTCACATATTCTTTCGAGAGAAAACTCTCCTGTGTGTTCTCTTTTGAGGCTACACGCTTAGACATACACGCATCACCAAAGATTTTCGAGTTACTACGTGTTGTTTAGGAAAACAAGATAATTTCGCAAGATGCGGGATTTCCTTAAAACGTGGTTTTCTGACAAATTTTGACGAAATAAAACTCTCCTGTGGGTACTCTTTTGAGGCTACACGTTTAGACGTGCACCCCACACCAAATCTTTTCGAGTTACAACGAGTTGTTTAGGACTTACAAGCTAATTTTGCCAGATGCGTTATTTCTCTCATAAAGTGTTTCCAATACGTACGTATTTGTCTTTACTCTGCAACACTGTATTTCCTTATAACGTGGTATCCTTACATATTCTTTCGAGAGAAAACTCTCCTGTGCATTCTCTTTTGAGGCTACACGCGTAGACATACACGCAACACCAAAGCTTTCGAGTTACAACGTGTTGTTTAGGAAAAACAAGATAATTTCGCAAGATGCGGGATTTCCTTAAAACGTGGTTTTCTGACAAATTTTGACGAAAGAAAATTATCCTGTGGGTTCTCTTTTGAGGCTACAAGTTTAGACGTACACACCACACCAAATCTTTTCAAGTTATAACGTGTTGTTTAGGAGATACAAACTAATTTTGTAAGATGCCTTATTTCTTCTTGTAAAGTTTAAGTTTTTCCAATAAGTACGTATTTGTCTTTACTCTGCAACACTGTATTTCCTTATAACGTGGTATTCTTACATATTCTTTCGAGAGAAAACTCTCCTGGGCATTCTCCTTTGAGGTTACAGGCTTAGACATACACGCAACACCAAAGCTTTTCGAGTTAAAACGTTTTGTTTAGGAAAAACAAGATAATTTCGCACGATGCGGAATTTCCTTAATACGTGGTTTTCTGACAAATTTTGACCAAAGAAAATTCTCCTATGGGTTCTCTTTTGAGGCTACACGTTTAGACGTACAGGCCACACCAAATCTTTTTAAGTTACAACGTGTTGTTTAGGAGATACAAGCTAATTTTGTACGATGCGTTATTTCTTCTCTTAAGTTTAAGTTTTTCCAATAAGTACGTATTTGTCTTTACTCTGCACCACTGTATTTCCTTATAACGTTGTATTCTTACATATTCTTTCGAGAGAAAACTCTCCTGTGCGTTCTCTTTTGAGGCTACACGCTTAGACAAACACGCAACACCAAAGCTTTTCGAGTTAAAACGTTTTGTTTAAGAAAAACAAGATAATTTCGCAGAATGCGGGATTTCCTTAAAACGTGGTTTTCTGACAAATTTTGACGAAAGAAAATTTTCCTGTGGGTTCTCTTTTGAGGCTACACGTTTAGACATACACACCACACCAAATCTTTTCGAGTTATAATGTGTTGTTTAGGAGATACAAACTAATTTTTTAAGATGCCTTATTTATTCTCGTAAGGTTTAAGTTTTTCCAATAAGTACGTATTTGTCTTTACTGTGCAACACTGTATTTCCTTATAACGTGGTATTCTTACATATTCTTTCGAGAGAAAACTCTCCTGTGCGTTCTCTTTTGAGGCTACACGCTTAGACATACACGCAACACCAAAGCTTTTCGAGTTAAAACGTTTGGTTTAGAAAAAAACAAGATAATTTCGCACTATGCGGGATTTCCTTAATACGTGGTTTTCTGACATATTTTGAGCAAAGAAAATTCATCTATGGGTTCTATTTTCAGGCTACACGTTTAGACGTACAGGCCACACCAAATCTTTTTAAGCTACAACGTGTTGTTTAGGAGATACAAGCTAATTTCTTACGATGCGTTATTTCTTCTCGTAAAGTCTTTTCCAATACGTAAGTATTAGTCTTTACTCTGCAACACTGTATTTCCTAAAAACCTGGTATTCTTACACATTCTTTCGAGAAAAAACTCTCCTTTGCGTTCTCTTTTGAGGCTACACGCTTAGACATACACGCAACACCAAAGCTTTTCGAGTTACAACGTGTTGTTTAGGAAAAACAAGATAATTTCGCACCATGCGGGATTTCCTTAAAACGTGGTTTTCTGACAAATTTTGACGAAAGAAAATACTCCTGTGGGTTCTCTTTTGAGGCTACACATTTAGACGTACATGCCACACCAAATCATTTCGAGTTACAACGTGTTGTTTAGGAGAAGCAAGCTAATATTTTACGATGCGTTATTTCTTCTCATAAAGATTTAGTGTTTCCATTACGTACATATTTGCCTTTACTCTGCAACACTGTATTTCTTTATAACGTGGTATTCTTGCATATTCTTTCGAGAGAAAACTCTCCTGTGCGTTCTCCTTTGAGGCTACATGCTTAAACATTCACGCAACACCAAAGCTTTTCGATTTACAACGTGTTGTTTAGGAAAAACAAGATAATTTCGCAAGATGCGGGATTTCCTTAAAACGTGGTTTTCTGACAAATTTTGACGAAATAAAACTCTCCTGTGGGTACTCTTTGGAGGCTACACGTTTAGACGTGCACCCCACACCAAATCTTTTCGAGTTACAACGAGTTGTTTAGGACATACAAGCCAATTTTCCAGATGCGTTATTTCTCTCATAAAGTGTTTCCAATACGTACGTATTTGTCTTTACTCTGCAACACTGTATTTCCTTATAACGTGGTATCCTTACATATTCTTTCGAGAGAAAACTCTCCTGTGCGTTCTCTTTTGAGGCTACACGCTTAGACATACACGCAACACCAAAGCTTTCGAGTTACAACGTGTTGTTTAGGAAAAACAAGATAATTTCGCAAGATGCGGGATTTCCTTAAAACGTGGTTTTCTGGCAAATTTTGACGAAAGAAAATTATCCTGTGGGTTCTCTTTTGAGGCTACAAGTTTAGACGTACACACCACACCAAATCTTTTCAAGTTATAACGTGTTGTTTAGGAGATACAAACTAATTTTGTAACATGCCTTATTTCTTCTCGTAAAGTTTAAGTTTTTCCAATAAGTACGTATTTGTCTATACTCTGCAACACTGTATTTCGTTTAACGTGGTATTCTTACATATTCTTTCGAGAGAAAACTCTCCTGGGCATTCTCCTTTGAGGTTACAGGCTTAGACATACACGCAACACCAAAGCTTTTCGAGTTAAAACGTTTTGTTTAGGAAAAACAAGATAATTTCGCACGATGCAGAATTTCCTTAATACGTGGTTTACTGACAAATTTTGACCAAAGAAAATTCTTCTATGGGTTCTCTTTTGAGGCTACACGTTTAGACATACAGGCCACACCAAATCTTTTTAAGTTACAACGTGTTGTTTAGGAGATACAAGCTAATTTTGTACGATGCGTTATTTCTTCTCCTAAAGTTTAAGTTTTTCCAATAAGTACGTATTTGTCTTTACTCTGCAACACTGTATTTCCTTATAACGTGGCATTCTTACATATTCTTTCGAGAGAAAACTCTCCTGAGCGTTCTCTTTTGAGGCTACACGCTTAGACATACACGCAACACCAATGCATTTCGAGTTAAAACGTTTTGTTTAGGAAAAACAAGATAATTTCGCACGATGCGGGATTTCCTTAATACGTGGTTTTCTGACAAATTTTGACCAAAGAAAATTCTCCTATGGCTTCTTTTTTCAGGCTACACGTTTAGACGTACAGGCCACACCAAATCTTTTTAAGTTGCAACGTGTTGTTTAGTAGATACAAGCTAATTTTGTACGATGCGTTATTTCTTCTCGTAAAGTTTTTCCAATACATAAGTATTTGTCTTTACTCTGCAACACTGTATTTCCTAATAACGTGGTATTCTTACATATTCTTTCGAGAAAAAACTCTCCTTTGCGTTCTCCTTTGAGGCTACACGCTTACACATACACGCAACACCAAAGCTTTTCGAGTTACAACGTGTTGTTTAGGAGATACAAGCTAATTTCTTACGATGCGTTATTTCTTCTCGTAAAGTTTTTCCAAGACATAAGTATTTGTCTTTAATCTGCAACACTGTATTTCCTAATAACGTGGTATTCTTACATATTCTTTCGAGAAAAAACTCTCCTTTGCGTTCTCTTTTGAGGCTACACGCTTAGACATACACGCAACACCAAAGCTTTTCGACTTACAACGTGTTGTTTAGGAAAAACAAGATAATTTCGCATGATGCGGGATTTCCTTAAAACGTGGTTTTCTGACAAATTTTGACGAAAGAAAATACTCCTGTGGGTTCTCTTTTGAGGCTACACATTTAGACGTACACGCCACACCAAATCTTTTCGAGTTACAACGTGTTGTTTAGGAGAAACAAGCAAATTTTTTTTTACGATGCGTTATTTCTTCTCATAAAGTTTAAGTGTTTCCATTACGTACATATTTGCCTTTACTCTGCAACACTGTATTTCCTTATAACGTGGTATTCTTGCATATTCTTTCGAGAGAAAACTCTCCTGTGCGTTCTCCTTTGAGGCTACATGCTTAGACATTCATGCAACACCAGATATTTTCGAGTTGCAACGTGTTGTTTAGGAGATACAAGCTAATTTTTTACGATGCGTTATTTCTTCTCATAAAGTTTAAGTGTTTCCATTACGTACATATTTGCCTTTACTCTGCAACACTGTATTTTCTTATAACGTGGTATTCTTGCATATTCTTTCGAGAGAAAACTCTCCTGTGCGTTCCCCTTTGAGGCTACATGCTTAGACATACACGCAACACCAAAGCTTTTCGAGTTACAACGTGTTTTTTAGGAAAAACAAGATAATTTCACACGATGCGGGATTTCCTTAAAACGTGGTTTTCTGACAAATTTTGACGAAAGAAAATTATCCTGTGGGTTCTCTTTTTAGGCTACACGTTTAGACGTACATACCACACCAAATCTTTTCGAGTTATAACGTGTTGTTTAGGAGATAGAAACTAATTTTGTAAGATGCCTTATTTCTTCTCGTAAAGTTTAACTTTTTCCAATAAGTGCGTATTTGTCTTTACTCTGCAACACTGTATTTCCTTATAACGTGGTATTCTTACATATTCTTTCGAGAGAAAACTCTCCTGTGCGTTCTCTTTTGAGGCTATACGCTTTGACATACACGCAATACCAAAGTTTTTCGAGTTACAATGTGTTGTTTAGGAAAAACAAGATAATTTAGCATGATGCGGGATTTCCTTAAAACGTGGTTTTCTGACAAATTTTGACGAAAGAAAATACTCCTGTGGGTTCTCTTTTGAGGCTACACATTTAGACGTGCCCGAGACACTAAATCTTGTCGAGTTACAACGTGTTGTTTAGGAGATACAAGCTAATTTTTTTACGATGCATTATTTCTTCTCATAAAGTTTAAGTGTTTCCATTATGTAAAAATTTGGCTTTACTCTGCAACACTGTATTTCCTTATAACGAGGTATTCTTGCATATTCTTTTGAGAGAAAACTCTCCTGTGCAGTCTCCTTTGAGGCTACATGCTTAGACATACACTCAATTCCAAAGCTTTTCGAATTACAACATGTTGTTTAGGAAAAACAACATAATTTCGCACGATGCGGGATTTCCTTAAAACGTGGTTTTCTGACAAATTTTGACCAAATAAAACTCTCCTGTATGTACTCTTTTGAGGCTACACGTTTAGACGTACACGCCACACCAAATCTTTTCGAGTTACAACCTGTTGTTTAGGAGATACAAGCTAATTTTTTACGATGCGTTATTTCTTCTTGTAAAGTGTTTCCAATAAGTACGTATTTGTCTTTACTCTGCAACACGGTATTTCCTTAATACGTGGTATTCTTACATATTCTTTCGAGAGAAAACTCTCCTGTGCGTTCTCTTTTGAGGGTACACGCTTAAACATACACACAACACCAAAGCTTTTCGAGTTACAATGTGTTGTTTATGAAGAACAAGATAATTTCTCACAATGCGGGATTTCCTTAAAACGTGGTTTTCTGACAAATTTTGACGAGCGAAAATTGTCCTGTGGTTCTCTTTTGAGGCTACACCTTTAGACGTACACGCCACACCAAATCTTTTCGAGTTACAACGTGTTGTTTAAGAGATACAAGCTAATTTTGTACGATGCTTTATTTCATCTCGTAAAGTTTAAGGGTTTCCAATACGCAATTATTTGTCTTTATTCTGCAACACTGTACTTCCTTATAACGTGGTATTCTCACATATTCTTTCGAGAGAAAACTCTCCTGTGTGTTCTCTTTTGAGGCTACACGCTTAGACATACACGCATCACCAAAGATTTTCGAGTTACTACGTGTTGTTTAGGAAAACAAGATAATTTCGCAAGATGCGGGATTTCCTTAAAACGTGGTTTTCTGACAAATTTTGACGAAATAAAACTCTCCTGTGGGTACTCTTTTGAGGCTACACGTTTAGACGTGCACCCCACACCAAAACTTTTCGAGTTACAACGAGTTGTTTTGGACATACAAGCTAATTTTGCCAGATGCGTTATTTCTCTCATAAAGTGTTTCCAATACGTACGTATTTGTCTTTACTCTGCAACACTGTATTTCCTTATAATGTGGTATCCTTACATATTCTTTCGAGAGAAAACTCTCCTGTGCGTTCTCTTTTGAGGCTACATGCTTAGACATACACGCAACACCAAAGCTTTCGAGTTACAACGTGTTGTTTAGGAAAAACAAGATAATTTCGCAAGATGCGGGATTTCCTTAAAACGTGGTTTTCTGACAAATTTTGACGAAAGAAAATTATCCTGTGGGTTCTCTTTTGAGGCTACAAGTTTAGACGTACAAACCACACCAAATCTATTCAAGTTATAACGTGTTGTTTAGGAGATAGAAACTAATTTTGTAAGATGCCTTATTTCTTCTGGTAAAGTTTAAGTTTTTCCAATAAGTACGTATTTGTCTTTACTCTGCAACACTGTATTTCCTTATAACGTGGTATTCTTACATATTCTTTCGAGAGAAAACTCTCCTGGGCATTCTCCTTTGAGGTTACAGGCTTAGACATACACGCAACACCAAAGCTTTTCGAGTTAAAACGTTTTGTTTAGGAAAAACAAGATAATTTCGCACGATGCGGAATTTCCTTAATACGTGGTTTTCTGACAAATTTTGACCAAAGAAAATTTGTCTATGGGTTCTCTTTTGAGGCTACACGTTTAGATGTACAGGCCACACCAAATCTTTTTAAGTTACAACATGTTGTTTAGGAGATACAAGCTAATTTTGTACGATGCGTTATTTCTTCTCTTAAGTTTAAGTTTTTCCAATAAGTAAGTATTTCTCTTTACTCTGCAACACTGTATTTCCTTATAACGTGGTATTCTTACATATTCTTTCGAGAGAAAACTCTCCTGTGCGTTCTCTTTTGAGGCTACACGCTTAGACATACATGCAACACCAAAGCTTTTCGAGTTTAAACGTTTTGTTTAAGAAAAACAAGATAATTTCGCAGAATGCGGGATTTCCTTAAAACGTGGTTTTCTGACAAATTTTGACGAAAGAAAATTATCCTGTGGGTTCTCTTTTGAGGCTACTCGTTTAGACATACATACCACACCAAATCTTTTCGAGTTATAATGTGTTGTTTAGGAGATACAAACTAATTATGTAAGATGCCTTATTTCTTCTCGTAAGGTTTAAGTTTTTCCAATAAGTACGTATTTGTCTTTACTCTGCAACACTGTATTTCCTTATAACGTGGTATTCTTACATATTCTTTCGAGAGAAAACTCTCCTGTGCGTTCTCTTTTGTGGCTACACGCTTAGACATACACGCAACACGAAAGCTTTTCGAGTTAAAACGTTTGGTTTAGGAAAAACAAGATAATGTCGCACTATGCGGGATTTCCTTAATACGTGGTTTTCTGACATATTTTGACCAAAGAAAATTCATCTATGGGTTCTCTTTTCAGGCTACACGTTTAGACGTACAGGCCACACCAAATCTTTTTAAGCTACAACGTGTTGTTTAGGAGACACAAGCTAATTTCTTACGATACGTTATTTCTTCTCGTAAAGTTTTTTCCAATACGTAAGTATTTGTCTTTACTCTGCAACATTGTATTTCCAAAAAACATGGTATTCTTACACATTCTTTCGAGAAAAAACTCTCCTTTGCGTTCTCTTTTGAGGCTACACGCTTAGACATACACGCAACACCAAAGCTTTTCGAGTTACAACGTGTTGTTTAGGAAAAACAAGATAATTTCCCACGATGCGGGATTTCCTTAAAACGTGGTTTTCTGACAAATTTTGACGAAAGAAAATACTCCTGTGGGTTCTCTTTTGAGGCTACACATTTAGACGTACATGCCACACCAAATCATTTCGAGTTACAACGTGTTGTTTAGGAAAACAAGCTAATTTTTTACGATGCGTTATTTCTTCTCATAAAGTTTTAGTGTTTCCATTACGTACATATTTGCCTTTACTCTGCAACACTGTATTTCCTTATAACGTGGTATTCTTGCATATTCTTTCGAGAGAAAACTCTCCTGTGCGTTCTCCTTTGAGGCTACATGCTTAAACATTCACACAACACCAAAGCTTTTCGATTTACAACGTGTTGTTTAGGAAAAACAAGATAATTTCGCAAGATGCGGGATTTCCTTAAAACGTGGTTTTCTGACAAATTTTGACGAAATAAAACTCTCCTGTGGGTACTCTTTTGAGGCTACACGTTTAGACGTGCACCCCACACCAAATCTTTTCGAGTTACAACGAGTTGTTTAGGACATACAATCTAATTTTGCCAGATGCGTTTTTTCTCTCATAAAGTGTTTCCAATACGTACGTATTTGTCTTTACTCTGCAACACTGTATTTCCTTATAACGTGGTATCCTTACGTATTCTTTCGAGAGAAAACTCTCCTGTGCGTTCTCTTTTGAGGCTACACGCTTAGACATACACGCAACACCAAAGCTTTCGAGTTACAACGTGTTGTTTAGGAAAAACAAGATAATTTCGCAAGATGCGGGACTTCCTTAAAACGTGGTTTTCTGACAAATTTTGACGGAAGAAAATTATCCTGTGGGTTCTCTTTTGAGGCTACAAGTTTAGACGTACACACCACACCAAATCTATTCAAGTTATAACGTGTTGTTTAGGAGATAGAAACTAATTTTGTAAGATGCCTTATTTCTTCTCGTAAAGTTTAAGTTTTTCCAATAAGTACGTATTTGTCTTTACTCTGCAACACTGTATTTCCTTATAACGTGGTATTCTTACATATTCTTTCGAGAGAAAACTCTCCTGGGCATTCTCCTTTGAGGTTACAGGCTTAGACATACACGCAACACCAAAGCTTTTCGAGTTAAAACGTTTTGTTTAGGAAAAACAAGATAATTTCGCACGATGCGGAATTTCCTTAATACATGGTTTTCTGACAAATTTTGACCAAAGAAAATTCTCCTATGGGTTCTCTTTTGAGGCTACACGTTTAGACGTACAGGCCACACCAAATCTTTTTAAGTTACAACGTGTTGTTTAGGAGATACAAGCTAATTTTGTACGATGCGTTATTTCTTCTCGTAAAGTTTTTCCAAGACGTAAGTATTTGTCTTTACTCTGCAACACTGTATTTCCTAATAACGTGGTATTCTTACATATTCTTTCGAGAAAAAACTCTCCTTTGCGTTCTCTTTTGAGGCTACACGCTTAGACATACACGCAACACCAAAGCTTTTCGAGTTAAAATGTGTTGTTTAGGAAAAACAAGATATTTTTGCACGATGCGGGATTTCCTTAAAACGTGGTTTTCTGACAAATTTTGACGAAAGAAAATACTCCTGTGGGTTCTTTTTTGAGGCTACACATTTAGACGTACACGCCACAGCAAATCTTTTCGAGTTACAACGTATTGTTTAGGAGAAACAAGCTAATTTTTCTACAATGCGTTATTTCTTCTCATAAAGTTTAAGTGTTTCCATTACGTACATATTTGCCTTTACTCTGCAACACTGTATTTCCTTATAACGTGGTATTCTTGCATATTCTTTCGAGAGAAAACTCTCCTGTGCGTTCTCCTTTGAGGCTACATGCTTAGACATTCACGCAACACCAAAGCTTTTCGAGTTACAACGTGTTGTTTAGGAAAAACAAGATAATTTCGCAAGATGCGGGATTTCCTTAAAACGTGGTTTTCTGACAAATATTGACGAAATAAAACTCTCCTGTGGGTACTCTTTTGAGGCTACACGTTTAGACGTACAAGCCACACCAAATCTTTTCAAGTTACAATGTGTTGTTTAGGAGATACAAGCTAATTTTGTATGATGCGTTATTTCTTCTCGTAAAGTTTAAGTTTTTCCAATAAGTACGTATTTGTCTTTACTCTGCAACACTGTATTTCCTTATAACGTGGTATTCTTACATATTCTTTCGAGAGAAAACTCTCCTGTACGTTCTCTTTTGAGGCTACACGCTTAGACATACACGCAACACCAAAGCATTTCGATTTAAAACGTTTTGTTTAGGAAAAACAAGATAATTTCGCACGATGCGGGATTTCCTTAATACGTGGTTTTCTGACAAATTTTGACCTAAGAAAATTCTCCTATGGCTTTTTTCTTCAGGCTACACGTTTAGACGTACAGGCCACACCAAATCTTTTTAAGTTGCAACGTGTTGTTTAGTAGATACAAGCTAATTTTGTACGATGCGTTATTTCTTCTCGTAAAGTTTTTCCAATACATAAGTATTTGTCTTTACTCTGCAACACTGTATTTCCTAATAACGTGGTATTCTTACATATTCTTTCGAGAAAAAACTCTCCTTTGCGTTCTCCTTTGAGGCTACACGCTTACACATACACGCAACACCAAAGCTTTTCGAGTTACAACGTGCTGTTTAGGAGATACAAGCTAATTTCTTACGATGCGTTATTTCTTCTCGTAAAGTTTTTCCAAGACGTAAGTATTTGTCTTTACTCTGCAACATTGTATTTCCTAATAACGTGGTATTCTTACATATTCTTTCGAGGAAAAACTCTCCTTTGCGTTCTCTTTTGAGGCTACACGCTTAGACATACACGCAACACCAAAGCTTTTCGAGTTACAACGTGTTGTTTAGGAAAAACAAGATAATTTCGCATGATGCGGGATTTCCTTAAAACGTGGTTGTCTGACAAATTTTGACGAAAGAAAATACTCCTGTGGGTTCTCTTTTGAGGCTACACATTTAGACGTACACGCCACAGCAAATCTTTTCGAGTTACAACGTGTTGTTTAGGAGAAACAAGCTAATTTTTTTACGATGCGTTATTTCTTCTCATAAAGTTTAAGCGTTTCCATTACGTACATATTTACCTTTACTCTGCAACACTGTATTTCCTTATAACGTGGTATTCTTGCATATTCTTTCGAGAGAAAACTCTCCTGTGCGTTCTCCTTTGAGGCTACATGCTTAGACATTCACGCAACACCAAATCTTTTCGAGTTACAACGTGTTGTTTAGGAGATACAAGCTAATTTTTTTACGATGCGTTATTTCTTCTCATAAAGTTTAAGTGTTTCCATTACGTACATATTTGCCTTTACTCTGCAACACTGTATTTCCTTATAACGTGGTATTCTTGCATATTCTTTCGAGAGAAAACTCTCCTGTGCGTTCCCCTTTGAGGCTACATGCTTAGACATACACGCAACACCACAGCTTTTCGAGTTACAACGTGTTTTTTAGGAAAAACAAGATAATTTCACACAATGCGGGATTTCCTTAAAACGTGGTTTTCTGACAAATTTTGACGAAAGAAAATTATCCTGTGGGTTCTCTTTTTAGGCTACACGTTTAGACACACACGCCACACCAAATCTTTTCGGGTTATAACGTGTTGTTTAGGAGATACAAGCTAATTTTGTACGATGCGTTATTTCTTCTCGTAAAGTTTAAGTTTTTCCAATAAGTACGTATTTGTCTTTACTCTGCAACACTGTATTTCCTTATAACGTGGTATTCTTACATATTCTTTCGAGAGAAAACTCTCCTGTACGTTCTCTTTTGAGGCTACACGCTTAGACATACACGCAACACCAAAGCATTTCGATTTAAAACGTTTTGTTTAGGAAAAACAAGATAATTTCGCACGATGCGGGATTTCCTTAATACGTGGTTTTCTGACAAATTTTGACCTAAGAAAATTCTCCAATGGCTTCTTTCTTCAGGCTACACGTTTAGACGTACAGGCCACACCAAATCTTTTTAAGTTGCAACGTGTTGTTTAGTAGATACAAGCTAATTTTGTACGATGCGTTATTTCTTCTCGTAAGTTTTTCCAATACATAAGTATTTGTCTTTACTCTGCAACACTGTATTTCCTAATAACGTGGTATTCTTACATATTCTTTCGAGAAAAAACTCTCCTTTGCGTTCTCCTTTGAGGCTACACGCTTAGACATACACGCAACACCAAAGCTTTTCGAGTTACAACGTGTTGTTTAGGAAAAACAAGATAATTTCGCATGATGCGGGATTTCCTTAAAACGTGGTTGTCTGACAAATTTTGACGAAAGAAAATACTCCTGTGGGTTCTCTTTTGAGGCTACACATTTAGACGTACACGCCACAGCAAATCTTTTCGAGTTACAACGTGTTGTTTAGGAGAAACAAGCTAATTTTTTTACGATGCGTTATTTCTTCTCATAAAGTTTAAGCGTTTCCATTACGTACATATTTACCTTTACTCTGCAACACTGTATTTCCTTATAACGTGGTATTCTTGCATATTCTTTCGAGAGAAAACTCTCCTGTGCGTTCTCCTTTGAGGCTACATGCTTAGACATTCACGCAACACCAAATCTTTTCGAGTTACAACGTGTTGTTTAGGAGATACAAGCTAATTTTTTTACGATGCGTTATTTCTTCTCATAAAGTTTAAGTGTTTCCATTACGTACATATTTGCCTTTACTCTGCAACACTGTATTTCCTTATAACGTGGTATTCTTGCATATTCTTTCGAGAGAAAACTCTCCTGTGCGTTCCCCTTTGAGGCTACATGCTTAGACATACACGCAACACCACAGCTTTTCGAGTTACAACGTGTTTTTTAGGAAAAACAAGATAATTTCACACAATGCGGGATTTCCTTAAAACGTGGTTTTCTGACAAATTTTGACGAAAGAAAATTATCCTGTGGGTTCTCTTTTTAGGCTACACGTTTAGACACACACGCCACACCAAATCTTTTCGGGTTATAACGTGTTGTTTAGGAGATACAAGCTAATTTTGTACGATGCGTTATTTCTTCTCGTAAAGTTTAAGTTTTTCCAATAAGTACGTATTTGTCTTTACTCTGCAACACTGTATTTCCTTATAACGTGGTATTCTTACATATTCTTTCGAGAGAAAACTCTCCTGTACGTTCTCTTTTGAGGCTACACGCTTAGACATACACGCAACACCAAAGCATTTCGATTTAAAACGTTTTGTTTAGGAAAAACAAGATAATTTCGCACGATGCGGGATTTCCTTAATACGTGGTTTTCTGACAAATTTTGACCTAAGAAAATTCTCCAATGGCTTCTTTCTTCAGGCTACACGTTTAGACGTACAGGCCACACCAAATCTTTTTAAGTTGCAACGTGTTGTTTAGTAGATACAAGCTAATTTTGTACGATGCGTTATTTCTTCTCGTAAGTTTTTCCAATACATAAGTATTTGTCTTTACTCTGCAACACTGTATTTCCTAATAACGTGGTATTCTTACATATTCTTTCGAGAAAAAACTCTCCTTTGCGTTCTCCTTTGAGGCTACACGCTTAGACATACACGCAACACCAAAGCTTTTCGAGTTACAACGTGTTGTTTAGGAAAAACAAGATAATTTCGCATGATGCGGGATTTCCTTAAAACGTGGTTGTCTGACAAATTTTGACGAAAGAAAATACTCCTGTGGGTTCTCTTTTGAGGCTACACATTTAGACGTACACGCCACAGCAAATCTTTTCGAGTTACAACGTGTTGTTTAGGAGAAACAAGCTAATTTTTTTACGATGCGTTATTTCTTCTCATAAAGTTTAAGCGTTTCCATTACGTACATATTTACCTTTACTCTGCAACACTGTATTTCCTTATAACGTGGTATTCTTGCATATTCTTTCGAGAGAAAACTCTCCTGTGCGTTCTCCTTTGAGGCTACATGCTTAGACATTCACGCAACACCAAATCTTTTCGAGTTACAACGTGTTGTTTAGGAGATACAAGCTAATTTTTTTACGATGCGTTATTTCTTCTCATAAAGTTTAAGTGTTTCCATTACGTACATATTTGCCTTTACTCTGCAACACTGTATTTCCTTATAACGTGGTATTCTTGCATATTCTTTCGAGAGAAAACTCTCCTGTGCGTTCCCCTTTGAGGCTACATGCTTAGACATACACGCAACACCACAGCTTTTCGAGTTACAACGTGTTTTTTAGGAAAAACAAGATAATTTCACACAATGCGGGATTTCCTTAAAACGTGGTTTTCTGACAAATTTTGACGAAAGAAAATTATCCTGTGGGTTCTCTTTTTAGGCTACACGTTTAGACACACACGCCACACCAAATCTTTTCGGGTTATAACGTGTTGTTTAGGAGATACAAGCTAATTTTGTACGATGCGTTATTTCTTCTCGTAAAGTTTAAGTTTTTCCAATAAGTACGTATTTGTCTTTACTCTGCAACACTGTATTTCCTTATAACGTGGTATTCTTACATATTCTTTCGAGAGAAAACTCTCCTGTACGTTCTCTTTTGAGGCTACACGCTTAGACATACACGCAACACCAAAGCATTTCGATTTAAAACGTTTTGTTTAGGAAAAACAAGATAATTTCGCACGATGCGGGATTTCCTTAATACGTGGTTTTCTGACAAATTTTGACCTAAGAAAATTCTCCTATGGCTTCTTTCTTCAGGCTACACGTTTAGACGTACAGGCCACACCAAATCTTTTTAAGTTGCAACGTGTTGTTTAGTAGATACAAGCTAATTTTGTACGATGCGTTATTTCTTCTCGTAAAGTTTTTCCAATACATAAGTATTTGTCTTTACTCTGCAACACTGTATTTCCTAATAACGTGGTATTCTTACATATTCTTTCGAGAAAAAACTCTCCTTTGCGTTCTCCTTTGAGGCTACACGCTTACACATACACGCAACACCAAAGCTTTTCGAGTTACAACGTGCTGTTTAGGAGATACAAGCTAATTTCTTACGATGCGTTATTTCTTCTCGTAAAGTTTTTCCAAGACGTAAGTATTTGTCTCTACTCTGCAACATTGTATTTCCTAATAACGTGGTATTCTTACATATTCTTTCGAGAAAAAACTCTCCTTTGCGTTCTCTTTTGAGGCTACACGCTTAGACATACAAGCAACACCAAAGCTTTTCGAGTTACAACGTGTTGTTTAGGAAAAACAAGATAATTTCGCACGATGCGGGATTTCCTTAAAACGTGGTTGTCTGACAAATTTTGACGAAAGAAAATACTCCTGTGGGTTCTCTTTTGAGGCTATACATTTAGACGTACACGCCACAGCAAATCTTTTCGAGTTACAACGTGTTGTTTAGGAGAAACAAGCTAATTTTTTTACGATGCGTTATTTCTTCTCATAAAGTTTAAGCGTTTCCATTACGTACATATTTGCCTTTACTCTGCAACACTGTATTTCCTTATAACTTGGTATTCTTGCATATTCTTTCGAGAGAAAACTCTCCTGTGCGTTCTCCTTTGAGGCTACATGCTTAGACATTCACGCAACACCAAATCTTTTCGAGTTACAACGTGTTGTTTAGGAGATACAAGCTAATTTTTTTACGATGCGTTATTTCTTCTCATAAAGTTTAAGTGTTTCCATTACGTACATATTTGCCTTTACTCTGCAACACTGTATTTCCTTATAACGTGGTATTCTTGCATATTCTTTCGAGAGAAAACTCTCCTGTGCGTTCCCCTTTGAGGCTACATGCTTAGACATACACGCAACACCACAGCTTTTCGAGTTACAACGTGTTTTTTAGGAAAAACAAGATAATTTCACACAATGCGGGATTTCCTTAAAACGTGGTTTTCTGACAAATTTTGACGAAAGAAAATTATCCTGTGGGTTCTCTTTTTAGGCTACACGTTTAGACACACACGCCGCACCAAATCTTTTCGGGTTATAACGTGTTGTTTAGGAGATACAAGCTAATTTTGTACGATGCGTTATTTCTTCTCGTAAAGTTTAAGTTTTTCCAATAAGTACGTATTTGTCTTTACTCTGCAACACTGTATTTCCTTATAACGTGGTATTCTTACTTATTCTTTCGAGAGAAAACTCTCCTGTACGTTCTCTTTTGAGGCTACACGCTTAGACATACACGCAACACCAAAGCATTTCGATTTAAAACGTTTTGTTTAGGAAAAACAAGATAATTTCGCACGATGCGGGATTTCCTTAATACGTGGTTTTCTGACAAATTTTGACCTAAGAAAATTCTCCTATGGCTTCTTTCTTCAGGCTACACGTTTAGACGTACAGGCCACACCAAATCTTTTTAAGTTGCAACGTGTTGTTTAGTAGATACAAGCTAATTTTGTACGATGCGTTATTTCTTCTCGTAAAGTTTTTCCAATACATAAGTATTTGTCTTTACTCTGCAACACTGTATTTCCTAATAACGTGGTATTCTTACATATTCATTCGAGAAAAAACTCTCCTTTGCGTTCTCCTTTGAGGCTACACGCTTACACATACACGCAACACCAAAGCTTTTCGAGTTACAACGTGCTGTTTAGGAGATACAAGCTAATTTCTTACGATGCGTTATTTCTTCTCGTAAAGTTTTTCCAAGACGTAAGTATTTGTCTTTACTCTGCAACATTGTATTTCCTAATAACGTGGTATTCTTACATATTCTTTCGAGAAAAAACTCTCCTTTGCGTTCTCTTTTGAGGCTACACGCTTAGACATACAAGCAACACCAAAGCTTTTCGAGTTACAACGTGTTGTTTAGGAAAAACAAGATAATTTCGCACGATGCGGGATTTCCTTAAAACGTGGTTGTCTGACAAATTTTGACGAAAGAAAATACTCCTGTGGGTTCTCTTTTGAGGCTATACATTTAGACGTACACGCCACAGCAAATCTTTTCGAGTTACAACGTGTTGTTTAGGAGAAACAAGCTAATTTTTTTACGATGCGTTATTTCTTCTCATAAAGTTTAAGCGTTTCCATTACGTACATATTTGCCTTTACTCTGCAACACTGTATTTCCTTATAACTTGGTATTCTTGCATATTCTTTCGAGAGAAAACTCTCCTGTGCGTTCTCCTTTGGGGCTACATGCTTAGACATTCACGCAACACCAAATCTTTTCGAGTTACAACGTGTTGTTTAGGAGATACAAGCTAATTTTTTTACGATGCGTTATTTCTTCTCATAAAGTTTAAGTGTTTCCATTACGTACATATTTGCCTTTACTCTGCAACACTGTATTTCCTTATAACGTGGTATTCTTGCATATTCTTTCGAGAGAAAACTCTCCTGTGCGTTCCCATTTGAGGCTACATGCTTAGACATACACGCAACACCACAGCTTTTCGAGTTACAACGTGTTTTTTAGGAAAAACAAGATAATTTCACACAATGCGGGATTTCCTTAAAACGTGGTTTTCTGACAAATTTTGACGAAAGAAAATTATCCTGTGGGTTCTCTTTTTAGGCTACACGTTTAGACGTACACACCACACCAAATCTTTTCGAATTATAACGTGTTGTTTAGGAGATACAAACTAATTTTGTAAGATGCCTTATTTCTTCTCGTAAAGTTTAAGATTTTCCAATATGTACGTATTTGTCTTTACTCTGCAACACTGTATTTCCTTATAACGTGGTATTCTTACACATCCTTTTGAGAGAAAACTCTCCTGTGCGTTCTCTTTTGAGGCTATACGCTTTGACATACACGCAACACCAAAGTTTTTCGAGTTACAATGTGTTGTTTAGGAAAAACAAGATAATTTAGCATGATGCGTGATTTCCTTAAAACGTGGTTTTCTGACAAAATTTGACGAAAGAAAATACTCCTGTGCGTTCTCTTTTGAGGCTACACATTTAGACGTGCCCGAGACACTAAATCTTGTCGAGTTACAACGTGTTGTTTAGGAGATACAAGCTAATTTTTTTACGATGCATTATTTCTTCTCATAAAGTTTAAGTGTTTCCATTATGTAAATATTTGGCTTTACTCTGCAACACTGTATTTCCTTATAACGAGGTATTCTTGCATATTCTTTCGAGAGAAAACTCTCCTGTGTGGTCTCCTTTGCGGCTACATGCTTAGACATACACTCAACTCCAAAGCTTTTCGAGTTACAACATGTTGTTTAGGTAAAACAACATAATTTCGCACGATGCGGGATTTCCTTAAAACGTGGTTTTCTGACAAATTTTGACCAAATAAAACTCTCCTGTGTGTACTATTTTGAGGCTACACTTTTAGACGTACACGCCACACCAAATCTTTTCGAGTTACAACCTGTTGTTTAGGAGATACAAGCTAATTTTTTACGATGCGTTATTTCTTCTCGTAAAGTGTTTCCAATAAGTACGTATTTGTCTTTACTCTGCAACACGGTATTTCCTTAATACGTGGTATTCTTAAATATTCTTTCGAGAGAAAACTCTCCTGTGCATTCTTTTTTGAGGGTACACGCTTAAACATACACGCAACACCAAAGCTTTTCGAGTTACAATGTGTTGTTTATGAAGAACAAGATAATTTCTCACGATGCGGGATTTCCTTAAAACGTGGTTTTCTGACAAATTTTGACGAACGAAAATTGTCCTGTGGTTCTCTTTTGAGGCTACACCTTTAGACGTACATGCCACACCAAATCTTTTCGAATTACAACGTGTTGTTTAGGAGATACAAGCTAATTTTGTACGATGCTTTATTTCATCTCGTAAAGTTTAAGGGTTTCCAATACGTAAGTATTTGTCTTTATTCTGCAACACTGTACTTCCTTATAACGTGGTATTCTCACATATTCTTTCGAGAGAAAACTCTCCTGTGTGTTCTCTTTTGAGGCTACATGCTTAGACATACACGCATCACCAAAGATTTTTGAGTTACTACGTGTTGTTTAGGAAAAACAAGATAATTTCGCACGATGCTGGATTTCCTTAAAACGTGCTTTTCTGAAACTTTGACGAAAGAAAATTCTCCTATGGGTTCTCTTTTGAGGCTACAAGTTTAGACGTACACGCCACACCAAATCTTTTCGAGTTACAAAGTATTGTTTAGGAGATACGAGCTAATTTTTTACGATGCTGTATTTCATCTCGTAAAGTTTAAGGGTTTCCAATACGTACGTATTTTTCTTTACTCTGCAACACTGTATTTCCTTATAACGTGGTATTCTTACATATTCTTTTGAGAGAAAACTCCCCTGTGTGTTCTCTTTTAAGGCTACCCGCTGAGACATACACGCAACACCAAAGGTTTTCGAGTTACAACGTGTTGTTTAGGAAAAACAAGATAATTTCGCACGATGTAGGATTTCCTTAATACGTGGTTTTGTGACAAATTTGACCAAAGTAAATTCTCCTGTGTGTTCTCTTTTTGAGGCTACACGTTTAGACGTACCTGCCACACCAAACATTTTCGAGTTACCACGTGTTGTTTAGGAGATACAAGCTAATTTTTTATGATGCGTTATTTCTTCACGTAAAGTGTTTCCAATACGTACGTATTTGTCTTTACTCTGCAACACTGTATTTCCTTATAACCTGGTATTCTTACTTATTCTTTTGAGTGAAAACTCTCCTCTGTGTTCTCTTTTGAGGCTACACACTGAGACATACACGCAACACCCAAGCTTTTTGAGTTACAACGTGTTGTTTAGGAAAAACAAGATAATTTCGCAGGATGCGGGATTTCGTTAAAACCTTGTTTTCTGACCAATTTTGACGAAAGAAAATTCTCCAGTGGGTTCTCTTTTGAGGCTAAACTTTTAGACATACACGCCAAACTAAATGTTTTCGAGTTTCCACTTGTTGTTTAGGAGATACAAGCTAATATTGTGTGATGCTTAATTTCTTCTCGCAATGTGTTTCCAATATGTACGTATTTGTCTTTACTCTGCAACACTGTATTTCCTTATAACGTTGAATTCTTACATGTTCTAATGAGAGAAAACTCTCCTGTGCATTCTCTTTTGAGGCTACACGCTTAGACATACACGCAACACCAAAGCTTTTCGAGTTACCACTTGTTGTTTAGGAAAAACAAGATAATTTCCCACGATGCGGTATTTCCTTAAAACGTGGTTTTCTGACAAATTTTGACGAAAGAAAATTCTCCTTTGTGTTCTCCTTTGAGGCTACGCGTTTAGACATACACGCCAAACCAAATCTTTTCGACTTACCATGTGTTGTTTAGGAGATACAAGCTAATTTTGTTCGATGCGTTATTTCTTCTCGTAAAATGTTCCCAATATGTAAGTATTTGTCTTTACTCTGAAACACTGTATTTCCTTATAACATGGTATTCTTACATATTCTTTCGAGAGAAAACTATCTTGTGCGTTCCGTTTTGAGGCTACACACTTAGACATACAGGCAACACCAAAGCTTTTCGAGTTACAACGTGTTGTTAATGAATAAAAAGATAATTTCGCACGATGCGGGATTTATTTAAAACGTGGTTTTCTGAAAAATTTGACAAAGGAAAATTCTTCTGTGGGCTTTCCTTTGAGGCTACACCTATAGACGTACACGTCACACCAAATCTTTTCGAGTTACAACGTGTTGTTTAGGAGATACAAGCTAATTTTGTACGATGCATTGTTTCTTCTCGTAAAGTGTTTCCAATATGTACTTATTTGCCTTTAGTCTACAAAATTGTATTTCTTTATAACGTGGTATTCTTACATATTCCTTCGAGTGAAAACTCTCCTGTGCCTTCTCTTTTGAGGCTCCACGCTTAGACATACACGCAACACCAAAGCTTTTCGAGTTACAACATGTTATTTAGGAAAAAGAAGATGATTTCGCACGATGTGGGATTTCCTTAAAACGTGGTGTTCTGAAAAATTTTAACGAAAGAAAATTCTTCTCTGGGTTCTTTTTGAGGCTACACGTTTAGACGTACACGCCACACCAAATCTTTTCGAGTTACAACGTGTTGTTTAGGAGATACAAGCTAATTTTGTACGATGCTTTATTTCATCTCGTAAAGTTTAAGGGTTTCCAATACGTAAGTATTTGTCATTATTCTGCAACAGTGGACTTCCTTATAACGTGGTATTCTCACATATTCTTTCGAGAGAAAAGTCTCCTGTGTGTTCTCTTATGAGGCTACACGCTTAGACATACACGCAACACCAAAGCTTTTCGAGTTACAATGCGTTGTTTAGGAAAAACAAGATAATTTCGCACGATGCGGGATTTCCTTAATATGTGGTTTTCTGACAAATTTTGACCAAATAAAACTCTCCTGTGTGTACTCTTTTGAGGCTACACGTTTAGACGTACATGCCACACCAAATCCTTTCGAGTTACCACGTGTTGTTTAGGAGATACACGCTAATTTTGTACGATGCGTTATTTCTTCTCGTAAAGTGTTTCCAATATGTACGTATTTGTCTTTACTCTGCAACACTGTATTTCCTTATAACGTTGTATTCTTACATGTCTTTCGAGAGAAAACTCTCTTGGGCATTGTCTTTAGAGGAAACATGCTCAGTCATACACGCTACAACAAAGCTTTCGAGTTACAACGTGTTGTTTAAGAAAAATAAGATAATTTTGCACGATGCGGGATTTCCTTAAAACGTGGTTTTTTGACAAATTTTGACAAAAGAAAATTCTCCTGTGGTTTCTGTTTTGAGGCTACATGTGTAGACGTACAAGCCACACCAAATATTTTCGAGTTACAACGTGTTGTTTAGGAGATACAAGCAAATATTGTACGATGCGTTATTTCTTCCCTAAAGTGTTTCCAATATGTACTTATTTGTCTTTACTCTGCAACACTGTATTTTCTTATAACGTGGTATTCTTACATATTCTTTCTAGGGAAAACTCTCCTGTGCATTCTCTTTTGAGGCTACACGCTTAGACAAACAAGGAACGCCAAAGCTTTTCGAGTTACAACGTGTTGTTTAGGAAAAACAAGATAATTTCGCAGGATGCGAGATTTCCATAAAACGTGGATTTCTGACAAATTTTGACGAAAGAAAGTTCTCCTGTGGGTTCTCTTTTGAGGCTACACGTGTAGAGGTACGAGCCACACCAAATCTTTTCGAGTTAAAACCTGTTGTTTAGGAGATACAAGTTAATTTTGTATTATGCTTTATTTCTTCTCTTAAAGTGTTTCCAATACGTACGTATTTGTCTTTACTCTGCAACACTGTATTTCCTTATAACGTGGTATTCTTACATATTCTTTCGAGAGAAAACTCTCCTGTGCATTCTCTTTTAAGGCTACACACTTAGATATACACGCAACACCAAAGCTTTTCGAGTTACAACTTGTTGTTTAGGAAAAACAAGATAATTTCGCACGATGCGAGATTTCCTTAAAACGTGGTTTCTGACAAATTTTGATGAAAGAATATTCTCCTGTCGGTTCTCGTTTGAGGCTACACTTTTAGACGTACATGTCACACCAAATCTTTTCGAATTACAACGTGTTGTTTAGGAGATACAAGCTACTTTTTTAAGATGCGTTATTTCTTCTCGTAAAGTGTTTCCAATATGTACTTATTTGTCTTTACTCTGCAAAATTGTATTTCCTTTTAACGTGGTATTCTTACATATTCTTTCGAGAGAAAACTCTCCTGTGCCTTCTCTTTGGAGGCTCCACGCTTACACATACACGCAACACCAAAGCTTTTCGAGTTACAACATGTTGTTTAGGAAAAAGATGATTTCGTACGATGAGGGATTTCCTTAAAACGTGGTTTTCTGAAAAATTTTGAAGGAAGAAAATTCTCCTGTGGGTTCTCTTTTGATGCTACACATTTAGACGTACATGCCACACCAAATCTTTTCTAGGTACAACCTTTTGTTTAGGAGATACAAGCTAATTTTCTACGATGTGTTCTTTTCATAAAGTGTTTCCAATACGTACATATTTGTCTTTACTCTGCAACATTGTATTTCCTTATAACGTGGTATTTTTACATATTCTTTCGAGAGAAAACTATCCTGTGCGTTCCCTTTTGAGGCTACACACTGAGACATACAGGCAACACCAAAGCTTTTCGAGTTACAACGTGTTGTTTATGAAAAACAAGATAATTTCGCACGATGCAGGATTTCCTTAAAACGTGGTTTTCTGACAAATTTTGAAGAAAGAAAATTCTCCTGTCGGTTCTCTTTTGAGGCTACACGTTTAGACGTACACGACACACCAAATCCTTTCGAGTTACCACGTGTTGTTTAGGAGATACACGCTAATTTTGTTCAATGCGTTATTTCTTCTCGTAAAGTGTTTCCAATATGTACGTATTTGTCTTTACTCTGCAACACTGTATTTCCTTATAACGTTGTATTCTTACAGGTTCTTTTGAAAGAAAACTCTCTTGTGCATTGTCTTTAGAGGCAACATGCTCAGACATACACGCAACACCAAAGCTTTTCGAGTTACAACGTGTTGTTTAGGAAAAACAAGATAATTTTGCACGATGCGGGATTTCCTTAAAACGTGGTTTTTTGACACATTTTGACGAAAGAAAATGCTCCTGTGGTTTCTGTTTTGAGGCTACACGTGTAGACGTACGAGCAACACCAAATATTTTCGAGTTACAACGTGTTGTTTAGGAGATACAAGCAAATATTGTACGATGCATTATTTCTTCCCTAAAGTGTTTCCAATATGTACTTATTTGTCTTTACTCTGCAACACTGTATTTTCTTATAACGTGGTATTCTTACATATTCTTTCTAGGGAAAACTCTCCTGTGCATTCTCTTTTGAGGCTACACGCTTAGACAAACAAGGAACGCCAAAGCTTTTCGAGTTACAACGTGTTGTTTAGGAAAAACAAGATAATTTCGCAGGATGCGAGATTTCCATAAAACGTGGTTTTCTGACAAATTTTGACGAAAGAAAGTTCTCCTGTGGGTTCTCTTTTGAGGCAACACGTGTAGAGGTACGAGCCACACCAAATCTTTTCGAATTATAACCTTTTGTTTAGGAGATACAAGCTAATTTTGTATTATGCTTTATTTCTTCTCTTAAAGTGTTTCCAATATGTACGTAGTTGTCTTTACTCTGCAACACTGTATTTCCTTATAATGTGTTATTCTTACATATTCTTTCGAGAGAAAACTCTCCTGTGCATTCTCTTTTGAGGCTACACGCTTAGACATACACGCAACACCAAA
Organism: Apodemus sylvaticus; assembly: GCF_947179515.1. Classification (NCBI taxonomy): domain Eukaryota; kingdom Metazoa; phylum Chordata; class Mammalia; order Rodentia; family Muridae; genus Apodemus; species Apodemus sylvaticus. The sequence continues at coordinate 91,360 of NW_026263049.1, read as the reverse complement.
GCTTTTCGTGTTGCAATGTGTTGTTTAGGAAAAACAAGATAATTTTTCCCGATGCGAGATTTCCTTAAAACGTGGTTTCTGACAAATTTTGATGAAAGAAAATTCTCCTGTGGGTTCTCGTTTGAGGCTACACTTTTAGACGTACACGTCACACCGAATCTTTTCGAGTTACAACGTGTTGTTTAGGAGATACAAGCTAATTTTGTAGGATGCATTATTTCTTTTTGTAAAGTGTTTCCAATATGTACTTATTTGTCTTTACTCTGCAACACTGTATTTCCTCATAACGTGGTATTCTTACATATTCTTTCGAGAGAAAACTCTCCTGTGCCTTCTCTTTTGAGGCTCCACGCTTACACATACACGCAACACCAAAGCTTTTCGAGTTACATCATGTTGTTTAGGAAAAAGAAGATGATTTTGCACGATGCGGGATTTCCTTAAAACGTGGTTTTCTGAAAAATTTTAGAGAAAGAAAATTCTCCTGTGGGTTTTCTTTTTTAGGCTACACGTTGAGACGTACACGCCATACCAAATCTTTTCGAGTTACAACGTGTTGTTTAGGAGATACAAGCTAATTTTTTAAGATGCCTTAATTCTTCTCGTAAAGTGTTTCCAATAAGTATGTATTTGTCTTTATTCTGCAACATTGTATTTCCTTATAACGTGGTATTCGTACATATTCTTTCGAGAGAAAACTTCCTGTGCGTTCTCTTTTGAGGTTACACGCTTAGACATACAGGCAACACCAAAGCTTTTCGAGTTACAACGTGTTGTTTAGGAAAAACAAGATAATTTCGCACGATACGAGATTTCCTTAAAACGTGGTTTCTGACAAATTTTGATGAAAGAAAATTCTCCTGTGGGTTCTCTGTTGAGGTTACACGTTTAGACGTACACGTCACACCAAATCTTTTCGAGTTACAACGTGTTGTTTAGGAGATACAAGCTAATATTTCACGATGCGTTATTTCTTCTCGTAAAGTGTTTCCAATATGTACTTATTTGTCTTTACTCTGCAAAATTGTATTTCCTTAACGTGGTATTCTTACATAATCTTTCAAGAGAAAACTCTCCTGTGCCTTCTCTTCTGAGGCTACACACTTAGACATACACGCAACACCAAAGCTTTTCGAGTTACAACATGTTGTTTAGGAAAAAGAAGATGATTTCGCATGATGCGGGATTTCCTTATAACGTGGTTTTCTGAAAAATTTTGAAGAAATAAAATTCTCCTGTGGGTTCTCTTTTGAGGCTACACGTTTAGAGGTACACGCCACACCAAAACTTTTCGAGTTACAACGTGTTGTTTCGGAGATACAAGCTAATTTTTTTAGGATGCGTTACTTCTTCTTGTAAAGTGTGTCCAATACGTACATATTTGTCTTTACTCTGCAACACTGTATTTCCTTATAAGGTGGTATTCTTACATATTCTTTTGAGAGAAAACTATCCCGTGCTTTCCCGTTTTATGCTACACACTTAGACATACAGGCAACACCAAAGCTTTTCGAGTTACAACGTGTTGTTTATGAAAAACAAGATAATTTCGCACGATGCGGGATTTCCTTAAAACGTGGTTTTCTGAAACATTTTGACGAAAGAAAATTCTTCAGTGTGTTTTCTTTTGAGGCTACACATTTAGACGTACACGCCACACCAAATCCTTTCGAGTTACCACGTGTTGTTTAGGAGATACAAGCTAATTTTGTACGATGCATTATTTCTTCTCATAAAGTGTTTCCAATACGTACGTATTTGTCTTTACTCTGCAACACTGTATTTCCTTATAAAGTTGTATTCTTACATATTCTTTCGAGAGAAAACTCTCCTGTGCGTTCTCTTTAGAGGCTACACGCTTTGACATACACGCAACGCCAAAGCATTTCGAGTTACAATGTGTTGTTTAGGAAAAACAAGATAATTTCGCACGATGCGAGATTTCCATAAAACGTGGTTTTCTGAAAAATTTTGAGGGAAGAAAGTTATCCTGTGGGTTCTCTTTTGAGGCTACACGTGTAGAGGTACAAGCCACACCAAATCTTTTCGAGTTACAACGTGTTGTTTAGGAGATACAAGCTAATTTTTTACGATGCGTTACTTCTTCTCTTAAAGTGTTTCCAATAGTATTTGTCTTTACTCTGCAACCCTGTATTTCCTTATAACGTGGTATTCTTACATATTCTTTCGAGAAAAAAGTCTCCTGTGCCTTCTCTTTTGAGGCTACACGCTTAGACATACACGCAACACCAAAGCTTTCGAGTTACAACGTGTTGTTTAGGAAAAACAAGATAATTTCGCACGATGCGAGATTTCCTTAAAACGTGGTTTCTGACAAATTTTGATGAAAGAAAATTCTCCTGTGGGTTCTCGTTTGAGGCTACACTTTTAGACGTATACGTCACACCAAATCTTTTCGAGTTACAACGTGTTGTTTAGGAGATAAAAGGTAATTTTGAACGATGCGTTATTTCTTCTCGTAAAGTGTTTCCAATATGTACTTATTTGTCTTTACTCTGCAAAATTGTATTTCCTTATAACATGGTATTCTTACATATTCTTTTGAGAGAAAACTCTCCTGTGCCTTCTCTTTTCAGGCTACACACTTACACATACACGGAACACCAATGCTTTTCGAGTTACAACATGTTGTTTAGGAAAAAGAAGATGATTTCGCACGATGCGGGATTTCCTTAAAACGTGGTGTTCTGAAAAATTTTGAAAAAAGAAAATTCTCCTGTGTGTTCTCTTTTGAGGCTACACGTTTAGACGTACACGCCACACCAAATCCTTTCGAGTTACCTCGTAAAGTTTAGGAGATACAAGCTAATTTTGTACGATGCGTTATTTCTTCTAGTAAAGTGTTTCCAATATGTACTTATTTGTCTTTACTCTGCAAAATTGTATTTCCTTATAACGTGGTATTCTTACATATTCTTTCGAGAGAAAACTCTCCTGTGCCTTCTCTTTTGAGGCTCCACGCTTACACATACACGCAACACCAAAGCTTTTTGAGTTACAACATGTTGTTTAGAAAAAGAAGATGATTTCCCACGATGCGGGATTTCCTTATAACGTGGTTTTCTGAAAAATTTTGAAGAAAGAAAATTCTCCTGTAGGTTCTCTTTTGAGGCTACACGTTTAGACGTGCATGCCACACTAAATCTTTTCGAGTTACAACGTGTTGTTTAGGAGATAAAACCTAATTTTTTACGATGCGTTAATTCTTCTTGTAATGTGTTTCCAATACATACGTATTTGTCTTTACTCTGCAACATTGTATTTCCTTATAACGTGGTATTCTTACATATTCTTTCGAGAGAAAACTATCCTGTGCGTTCTCTTTTGAGGTTACACACTTAGACATTGATGCAACAGCAAACCTTTTCGAGTAAGAACGTGTTATTTTGGAAAAACAATATAATTTCTCACGATGCGAGATTTCCTTAAAACGTGGTTTCTGACAAATTTTGATGAAAGAAAATTCACCTGTGGGTTCTCTTTTGAGGCTATACATTTAGACGTACACGTCACACCAAATCCTTTTGAGTTACAACGTGTTGTTTAGGAGATACAAGCTAATTTTGTATGATGCGTTATTTCTTCTTGTAAAGAGTTTCCAATATGTACTTATTTGTCTTTATTCTGAAAAATTGTATTTCCTTTTAACGTGGTATTCTTACATATTCTTTCGAGAGAAAACTCTCCTGTGCCTTCTCTTTTGAGGCTCCATGCTTAGACATACACGCAACACTAAAGCTTTTCGAGTTACAACATGTTTTTTAGGAAAAAGAAGGTGATTTCGCACGATGCGGGATTTCTTTAAAACGTGGCTTTCTGAAAAATTTTAACGAAAGAAAATTCTCCTGTGGGTTCTCTTTTGAGGCTACACGTTTAGACGTACAAGCCACACCAAATCTTTTCCAGTTACAACGTGTTGTTTAGGAGATACAAGCTAATTTTGTACGGTGCGTTATTTCTTCTTGTAATGTGTTTCCAATATGTACGTATTTGTCTTTACTCTGCAACACTGTATTTCCTTATAACGTGGTATTCTTACATATTCTTTCGAGAAAAAAAAACTCTCCTTTACATTCTCTTTTGAGGCTACATGCTTAGACATACACGCAACACCAAAGCTTTTCAAGTTACAACGTGATGTTTAGGAAAAACAAGATTATTTCGCATGATGCGAGATTTCCTTAAAACGTGGTTTCTGACAAATTTTGATGAAAGAAAATTCACCTGTGGGTTCTCTTTTGAGGCTATACATTTAGACGTACACGTCACACCAAATCCTATTGAGTTACAACGTGTTGTTTAGGAGATACAAGCTAATTTTGTATGATGTGTTATTTCTTCTTGTAAAGTGTTTCCAATATGTGCTTATTTGTCTTTATTCTGAAAAATTGTATTTCCTTATAACGTGTTATTCTTACATATTCTTTCGAGAGAAAACTCTCCTGTGCCTTCTCTTTTGAGGCTCCATGCTTAGACATACACGCAACACTAAAGCTTTTCGAGTTACAACATGTTTTTTAGGAAAAAGAAGGTGATTTCGCACGATGCGGGATTTCCTTAAAATGTGGCTTTCTGAAAAATTTTAACGAAAGAATATTCTCCTGTGGGTTCTCTTTTGAGGCTACACGTTTAGACGTACAAGCCACACCAAATCTTTTCCAGTTACAACGTGTTGTTTAGGAGATACAAGCTAATTTTGTAAGATGCGTTATTTCTTCTTGTAATGTGTTTCCAATATATACGTATTTGTCTTTACTCTGCAACACTGTATTTCCTTATAATGTGGTATTCTTACATATTCTTTCGAGAAAATCTCTCCTTTACATTCTGTTTTGAGGCTACATGCTTAGACATACACGCAACACCAAAGCTTTTCGAGTTACAACGTGTTGTTTAGGAAAAACAAGATAATTTCGCATGATGCGAGATTTCCTTAAAACGTGGTTTCTGACAAATTTTGATGAAAGAAAATTCTCTTGTGGGTTCCCTTTTGATGCTACATGCTTAGACGTACACGTCACACCAAATCTTTTCGAGTTACAACGTGTTGTTTAGGAGACACAAACTAATTTTGTACGATGCGTTATTTCTTCTTGTAAAGTGTTTCCAATATGTACTTATTGGTCTTTACTCTGCAAAATTGTATTTCCTTATAACGTGGTATTCTTACATAATCTTTCGAGAGAAAACTCTCCTGTGCCTTCTCTTTTGAGGCTCCACGCTTACACATACACGCAACACCAAAGCTTTTCGAGTTACAACATGTTGTTTAGGAAAAAGAAGATGATTTCGCACGATGCGGGATTTCCTTAAAACGTGGTTTTCTGACAAATTTTGACGAAAGAAAATTCTCCTGTGGGTTCTCTTTTGAGGCTACACGTTTAGACGTACACGGCACACCAAATCTTTTCGAGTTACAACGTGTTGTTACGGAGATACAAGGTAATTTTGTAAGATGAGTTACTTCTTCTCTTAAAGTGTTTCCAATATGTTCTTATTTGTCTTTACTCTGCAACACTGTATTTCCTTATAACGTGGTATTCTTACATATTCGTTCGAGAGAAACCTATCCTGTGTGTTCCCTTTTTAGTCTACACACTTAGACATACAGGCAACACCACAGCTTTCTGAGTTACAACGTGTTGTTTATGAAAAACAAGATAATTTCGCACGATGCGGGATTTCCTTAAAACGTAGTTTTCTGAAAAATTTTGACGAAAGAAAATTCTTCAGTGTGTTCTCTTTTTTTTTTCTTTTTTTTATTTGATATAATTTATTTACATTTCAAATGATTTCCCCTTTTCTAGCCCCCCCCACTCCCCGAAAGTCCCGTAAGCCCCCTTCTCTTCCCCTGTCCTCCCTCCCACCCCTTCCCAGTTCCCCGTTCTGGTTTTGCCAAATACTGTTTCACTGAGTCTTTCCAGAACCAGGGACCACTCCTGCTTTCTTCTTGTATCTCATTTGATGTGTGGATTATGTTTTGGGTATTCCAGTTTTCTAGGTTAATGACCACTTATTAGTGAGTGCATACCATGATTCACCTTTTGAGTCTGGGTTACCTCACTTAGTATGATGTTCTCTAGCTCCTTTTGAGGCTACACGTTTAGACGTACACGCCACACCAAATCCTTTCGAGTTACCACGTGTGGTTTAGGAGATACAAGCTAATATTTTAAGATACGTTATTTCTTCTCATTAAGTGTTTCCAACATGTACGTATTTGTCTTTACTCTGCAACACTGTATTTCCTTATAACTTTGTATTCTTACATATTCTTTCGAGAGAAAACTCTCCTGTGCGTTCTCTTTAGAGGCTACACGCTTAGACATACAAGCAACGCCAAAGCTTTTCGAGTTACAATGTGTTGTTTAGGAAAAACAAGATAATTACGCACGATGCGAGATTTCCATAAAACGTGGTTTTCTGAAAAATTTTGACCAAAGAAAGTTCTCCTGTGGGTTCTCCTTTGAGGCTACACATGTAGAGGTACGAGACACACCAAATCTATTCGAGTTACAACGTGTTGTTTAGGAGATACAAGCTAATTTTGCACGATGCGTTATTTCTTCTCTTAAAGTGTTTCCAGTAGTATTTGTCTTTACTCTGCAACAATGTATTTCCTTATAACATGGTATTCTTACATATTCTTTCGAGAGAAAACTCGCCTGTGCGTTCTCTTTTGAGGCTACACGCTTAGACAAATACGCAACGCCAAAGCTTTTCGAGTTACAACGTGTTGTTTAGGAAAACAAGATAATTTCGCACGATGCAGGATTTCCATAAAACGTGGTTTTCTGAAAAATTTTGACGAAAGAAATGTCTCCTGTCTGTTCTCTTTTGAGGCTACACGTGTAGAAGTACGAGCCACACCAAATCTTTTCGAGTTACCACGTGTTGTTTAGGAGATACAAGCTAATTTTGTACGATGTGTTATTTCATCTCTTAAAGTGTTTCCAATACTTACGTAGTTGTCTTTACTCTGCAACACTGTATTCCCTTATAACGTGGTATTCTTACATATTCTTTGGAGAGAAAACTCTTGTGCGTTCTCTTTTGAGGCTACACGCTTAGACATACACGAAACGCCAAAGCATTTCGAGTTACAATGTGTTGTTTAGGAAAAACAAGATAATTCCGCACTATGCGAGATTTCCATAAAACGTGGTTTTCTGAAAATTTTTGACCAAAGAAAGTTCTCCTGTGGGTTATCTTTTGAGGCTACACGTGTAGAGGTACGAGCCACACCAAATCTACTCGAGTTACAACGTGTTGTTTAGGAGATACAAGCTAATTTTTTATGATGCTTTATTTCTTCTCTTAAAGTGTTTCCAGTAGTATTTGTCTTTACTCTGCAACACTGTATTTCCTTATAACATGGTATTCTTACATATTCTTTCGAGAGAAAACTCGCCTGTGCGTTCTCTTTTGAGGCTACACACTTAGACAAATATGCAACGCCAAAGCTTTTCGAGTTACAACGTGTTTTTTAGGAAAACAAGATAATTTCGCACGATGCGAGATTTCCATAAAACGTGGTTTTCTGAAAAATTTTGATGAAAGAAAATTCTCCCGTGGGTTCTCGTTTGAGGCTACACTTTTAGACGTACACGTCACACCAAATATTTTCGAGTTACAACGTGTTGTTTAGGAGATACAAGCTAATATTGTAAGATGCGTTATTTCTTCTCATAAAGTGTTTCCAATATGTACTTATTTGTCTTTACTCTGCAAAATTGTATTTCCTTATAACGTGGTATTCTTACATATTCTTTCGAGAGAAAACTCTCCAGTGCCTTCTCTTTTGAGGCTCCACGCTTACACATACACGCAACACCAAAGCTTTTTGAGTTACAACATGTTATTTAGGAAAAAGAAGATGATTTCGCACAATGTGGGATTTCCTTAAAAAGTGGTTTTCTGAAAAATATTGAAGAAAGAAAATTCTCCTGTGGGTTCTCTTTTGAGGCTTCACGTTTAGACGTACACGCCACACCAAATTCTTTCAAGTTACCACGTGTTGTTTAGGAGATACAAGCTAATTTTGTACGATGCATTATTTCTTCTCGTAAAGTGTTTTCAATACGTACTTATTTGTCTTTAATCTGCAACACTGTATTTCCTTATAACGTGGTATTCTTACGTATTTTTTCTAGGGAAAACTCTCATGTGCGTTCTCTTTGAGGCGACACGCTTAGACAAACACGCAATGCCAAAGCTTTTCGAGTTACAATGTGTTGTTTAGGAAAAACGTGATAATTTAGCACGATGCGAGATTTACATAGAAGGTGGTTTTCTGAAAAATTTTGACGAATGAAAGTTCTCCTGTGGGTTCTCTTTTGAGGCTACACGTGTAGAGGTACGAGCCACACCAAATCTTTTCGAATTACAATGTGTTGTTTAGGACATACAAGCTAATTTTTTACGATGTGTTAATTATTCTCATAAAGTGTTTCCAATAAGTACCTATTTGTCTTTGCAACATTATATTTCCTTATAACGTGGTATTCTTACATATTCCTCCGAGAGAAAACGATCCTGTGCGTTCCATTTTGAGGCTACACACTTAGACATACAGGCAACACCAAAGCTTTTCGAGTTACAACGTGTTGTTTATGGAAAACAAGATAATTTCGCACGATGCAGGATTTCCTTAAAACGTGGTTTTCTGACAAATTTTGACGAAGGAAAATTCTCCTGTGGCTTCTCTTTTGAGGCTACACGTTTAGACGTGCATGCCACACCAAATCATTTCGAGTTACCACGTGTTGTTTAGGAGATACAAGCTAATTTTGTATGATGCGTTATTTCTTTTCGTAAAGTGTTTCCAATACGTACATATTTGTCTTTACTCTGCAACACTGTATTTCCTTATAACGTTGTATTCTTACATGTTCTTTCGAGAGAAAACTCTCCTGTGCATTCTCTTTAGAGGCTATATGCTCAGACATATACGCAACACTAAAGCTTTTCGAATTACAACGTGTTGTTTAGGAAAAACAAAATAATTTTGTACGATGCGGGATTTCCTTAAAACGTGGTTTTCTGACAAATTTTGACGAAAGAAAGTTCTCCTGTGGGTTCTCTTTTGAGGCTACACGTGTAGACGTACGAGCCACACCAACTATTTTTGAGTTACAACGTGTTGTTTAGGAGATACAAGCAAATATTGTACGATGTGTTATTTCTTCTCGTAAAGTGTTTCCAAAACGTACATATTTGTCATTACTCTGCAACACTGTATTTCCTTAAAACATGGTATTCTTACATATTCTTTCGAGGGAAAACTCTCCTGTGCATTCTCTTTTGAGGCTACACGATTAGACAAACACGCAACACCAAAGCTTTTCGAGTTAAAACATGTTGTTTAGGAAAAAGAAGATGATTTCGCACGATGCGGGATTTCCTTAAAACCTGGTTTTCTGAAAATTTTTTACGAAAGAAAATTCTCCTGTGGGTTCTCTTTTGAGGCTACATATTTAAACATACATGCCACCAAATCTTTTCGAGTTACAACATGTTGTTTAGGAGAGACAAGCTAATATTTTATAATGCGTTAATTCTTCTCGTAACGTGTTTCCAATATGTACGTATTTGTCTTTACTCTGCAACATTGTATTTCCTTATAACGTGATATTCTTACATATTCTTTCGAGAGAAAACTATCCTGTGCGTTCCCTTTTGAGGCTAAACACTTAGACATAGAGGCAACACCATAACTTTTCGAGTTACAACGAGTTGTTTATAAAAAACAAGATAATTTCGCACGATGCCTGATTTCCTTAAAACATGATTTTCTGACAAATTTTGACGAAAGAAAATTACTCTGTGGGTTCTCTTTTGAGGCTTCACGTTTAGACGTGCACGCCACACCTAATCCTTTCGAGTTAACACGTGTTGTTTAGGAGATACATGCTAATTTTGTACGATGCGTTATTTCTTCTCGTAAAGTGTTTCCAATACGTACGTATTTGTCTTTACTCTGCAACACTGTATTTCCTTATAACGTGGTATTCTTGCATATTCTTTCGAGAGAAAACTATCCTGTGTGTTCCCTTTTGAGGCTACACACTGAGACATACAGGCAACACCAAAGCTTTTCGAGTTACAACGTGTTGTTTATGAAAAACAAGATAATTTCGCACGATGCGGGATTTCCTTAAAACTTGGTGTTCAGACAAATTTTGACGAAAGAAAATTCTCCTGTGTCTTCTCTTTTGAGGCTACACATTTAGGCGTACGAGCCACACCAAATATTTCGAGTTACAACTTGTTGTTTAGGAGATAATAGCAAATTTTGTACGATGCGTTATTTCTTCTTGTAAAGTGTTTCCAATAAGTACTTATCTGTCTTTACTCTGCAACACTGTATTTCCTTATAACGTGGTATTCTTACATATTCTTTCGAGGGAAAACTCTCCTGTGCGTTCTCTTTTGAGGCTACATTCTTAGACATACACGCAACGCCAAATCTTTTCGAGTTACAAAGTGTTGTTTCGGAAAAACAAGATAATTTCGCACGATGCGAGATTTCCATAAAACGTGGTTTTCTGAAAAATTTTGACCACAGAAAGTTCTCCTGTGGGTTCTCTTTTGTGGCTACATGTTTAGACGTACACGTCACACCAAATCTTTTCGAGTTACAACGTGTTGTTTAGGAGATACAAGGTAAACTTGTACGATGAGTTATTTCTTCTCATAAAGTGTTTCCAATAAGTACTTATTTGTCGTTACTCTGCAAAATTGTATTTCCTTATAACGTGGTATTCTTACATATTCTTTCGAGAGAAAACTCTCCTGTGCCTTCTCTTTTGAGGCTCCACGCTTACACATACAAGCAACAGCAAAGCTTTTCGAGTTACAACATGTTGTTTAGGAAAAAAAAGATGATTTCGCATAATGCGGGATTTCCTTAAAACGAGGTTTTCTGAAAAATTTTGACGAAAGAAAATTCTCCTGTGGGTTCTCTTTTGAGGCTACACATTTAGACATACAGGACACAGCAAATCATGTCGAGTTACAACGTGTTGTTTAGGAGATACAAGCTAATTTTTTACGATGTGTTAATTATTCTCGTAAAATGTTTCTAATACATACGCATTTGTCTTTACTCTGCAACATTGTATTTCCTTATAACGTGGTATTCTTACATATTCTTTCGATAGAAAACTATCCTGTGTGTTCCCCTTTGAGGCTACACACTTAGACATACAGGCAACACCAAAGCTTTTCGAGTTACAACGTGTTGTTTATGAAAAACTAGATAATTTCGCACGATGCAGGATTTCCATAAACGTGGTGTTCTGACACATTTTGATGAAAGAAAATTCTCCTGTGGGTTCTCTTTTGAGGCTACACGTTTAGAGGTACATGCCACACCAAATCCTTTCGAGTTACCACGTGTTGTTTAGGAGATACAAGCTAATTTTGTACGATGCGTTATTTCTTCTCGTAAAGTGTTTCCAAACGTACGTATTTGTCTTTACACTGCAACACTGTATTTCCTTATAATGTTGAATTCTTACATGTTCTTTCGAGAGAAAACTCTCCTGTGCATTCTCTTTAGAGGCTACATGCTCACTCATACACGCAACACCAAAGCTTTTCGAGTTACAACGTGTTGTTCAGGAAAAACAAGATAATTTTGCACTATGCGGGATTTCCTTAAAACGTGGTTTTCTGACAAATTTTGACGAAAGAAAGTTCTCCTGTGGGTTGTCTTTTGAGGCTACAGGTTTAGACGTACATGCCACACCAAATCTTTTCGAGGTACAACTTGTTGTTTATGAGATACAAGCAAATTTTGTACGATGCGTTATTTCTTCTTGTAAAGTGTTTCCAATACGTACTTAATTGTCTTTACTCTGCAACACTGTATTTCCATATAACGTAGTATTCTTACATATTCTTTTGAGGGAAAACTCTCCTGTGCGTTCTCTTTTGAGGCTACATGCTTAGACATACAGGCAACACCAAAGCTTTTCGAGTTACAACATGTTGTTTATGAAAAACAAGATAATTTCGCACGATGCGGGATTTCCTTAAAACGTGGTTTTCTGACAAATTTTGACGAAAGAAAATTCTCCTGTGGGTTCTCTTTTGAGGCTACACGTTTAGAGGTACACGCCACACAAAATCCTTTCGAGTTACCACGTGTTGTTTAGGAGATACAGCTAATTTTGTATGATGCATTATTTCTTCTCGTAAAGTGTTTCCAATACGTACGTATTTGTCTTTACTCTGCAACACTGTATTTCCTTATAATGTTGTATTCTTACATGTTCTTTCCAGAGAAAACTCTCCTGTGCATTGTCTTTAGAGGCTACATGCTCACACATACATGCAATACCAAAGCTTTTCGAGTTACAACGTGTTGTTTAGGAAAAACAAGATAATTTTTCACGATGCGGGATTTCCTTAAAACGTGGTTTCTGACAAATTTTGAGGAAAGAAAGTTCTCCTGTGGGTCGTCTTTTGAGGCTACACATTTAGACATACATGCCACACCAAATCTTTTCGAGTTAGAACTTCTTGTTTAGGAGATACAAGCAAATTTTGTACGATGTGTTATTTCTTCTTGGAAAGTTTTTCAAATACGTTCTTATTTGTCTTTAATCTGCAACACTGTATTTCCTTATAACGTGGTATTCTTACATATTCTTTCGAGGGAAAACTCTCCTGTGCGTTCTCTTTTGAGGCTACATGCTTAGACATACACGCAACGCCAAAGCTTTTCGACTTACAACGTGTTGTTTAGGAAAAACAAGATAATTTCCCACGATGCGAGATTTCCTTAAAACGTGGTTTCTGACAAATTTTGATGAAAGAAAATTCTGCTGTGGGTTCTCTTTTGAGGCTACACGTTTAGACATACACGTCACACCAAATCTTTTCGAGATACAACGTGTTGTTTAGGAGATACAAGATAATTTTGTATGATGCGTTATTTCTTCTCATAAAGTGTTTCCAATATGTACTTATTTGTCTTTACTCTGCAAAATTGTATTACCTTATAACGTGGTATTCTTACATATTCTTTCGAGAGAAAATGCTCCTGTGCCTTCTCTTTTGAGGCTCCACGCTTAGACATACACGCAACACTAAAGCTTTTCGAGTTGCAACATGTTTTTTAGGAAAAAGAAGATGATTTCGCACGATGCAGGATTTCCTTAAAACGTGGTTTTCTGAAAAATTTTAACGAAAGAAAACTCTCCTGTGGGTTCTCTTTTGAGGCTACACATTTAGACGTACACGCCACACCAAATCTTTTCGAGTTACAACGTGTTGTTTAAGAGATACAAGCTAATTTTTTACGATGTGTTATTTCTTCTTGTAAAGTGTTTCCAATAAGTACTTATCTGTCTTTAATCTGCAACACTGTATTTCCTTATAATGAGGTATTCTTACATATTGTTTCGAGGGAAAACTCTCCTGTGCGTTCTCTTTTGAGGCTACATGCTTAGACATACACGCAACGCCAAAGCTTTTCGAGTTACAAAGTGTTGTTTAGGAAAAACAAGATAATTTCGCACGATGCGAAATTTCCATAAAACGTGGTTTTCTGAAAAATTTTGAGGAAAGAAAGTTCTCCTGTGGGTTCTCTTTTTGGGCTACATGTTTAGACGTACACGTCACACCAAATCTTTTCGAATTACAACGTGTTGTTTAGGAGATACAAGCCAATTTTGTACGATGCGTTATTTCTTCTCATAAAGTGTTTCCAATAAGTACTTATTTGTCTTTACTCTGCAAAATTGTATTTCCTTATAACGTAGTATTCTTACATATTTTTCCGAGAGAAAACTCTCCTGTGCCTTTTCTTTTGAGGCTACACGCTTACACATACACGCACCACCAAAGCTTTTCGAGTTACAACATGTTGTTTATTAAAAAGAAGATGATTTCGCATGATGCGGGATTTCCTTAAAACGAGGTTTTCTGAAAAATTTTGACGAAAGAAAATTCTCCTGTGGGTTCTCTTTTGATGCTACACATTTAGACGTACAGGCCACACCAAATCTTTTCGAGTTACAACGTGTTGTTTAGGAGATACAAGCTAATTTTTTACGATGTGTTAATTATTCTCATAAAGTGGTTCCAATACATACGCATTTGTCTTTACTCTGCAACATTTTATTTCGTTATAACGTGGTATTCTTACATATTCTTTCGTTAGAAAACTATCCTGTGCGTTCCCCTTTGAGGCTACACACTTAGACATACAGACAACACCAAAGCTTTTCGAGTTACAACGTGTTGTTTATGAAAAACAAGATAATTTCCCACGATGCGGGATTTCCTTAAAACGTGGTGTTCTGACAAATTTTGACGAAAGAAAATTCTCCTGTGGGTTCTCTTTTGAGGCTACACGTTTAGAGGTACACGCCACACCAAATCCTTTCGAGTTACCACGTGTTGTTTAGGAGATACAAGCTAATTTTGTACGATGCGTTATTTCTTCTCGTAAAGTGTTTCCAAACGTACGTATTTGTCTTTACACTGCAACACTGTATTTTCTTATAATGTTGAATTCTTACATGTTCTTTCAAAAGAAAACTCTCCTGTGAATTCTCTTTAGAGGCTACATGCTCACACATACACGCAACACCAAAGCTTTTCGAGTTACAACGTGTTGTTCAGGAAAAACAAGATAATTTTGCACTATGCGGGATTTCCTTAAAACGTGGTTTTCTGACAAATTTTGACAAAAGAAAGTTCTCCTGTGGGTTGTCTTTTGAGGCTACAAGTTTAGACCTACGAGCCACACCAAATCTTTTCGAGGTACAACTTGTTGTTTAGGAGATACAAGCAAATTTTGTACGATGCGTTATTTCTTCTTGTAAAGTGTTTCCAATACATACGTATTTGTCTTTACTCTGCAACACTGTATTTCCATATAACGTGGTATTCTCACATATTCTTTCGAGGGAAAACTCTCCTGTGCGTTCTCTTTTGAGGCTACACACGTAGACATATAGGCAACACCAAAGCTTTTCGAGTACAACGTGTTGTTTATGGAAAACAAGATAATTTCGCACGATGCGGGATTTCCTTAAAACGTGGTTTTCTGACAAATTTTGACGAAAGAAAATTCTCCTGTGGGTTCTCTTTTGAGGCTACACATTTAGAGGTACACGCCACACCAAATCCTTTCGAGTTACCACGTGTTGTTTAGGAGATACAGCTAATTTTGTACGATGCGTTATTTCTTCTCGTAAAGTGTTTCCAATACGTACGTATTTGTCTTTACTCTGCAACACTGTATTTCCTTATAATGTTGTATTCTTACATGTTCTTTCGAGAGAAAACTCTCCTGTGCATTGTCTTTAGAGGCTACATGCTCACACATACACGCAATACCAAAGCTTTTCGAGTTACAACGTGTTGTTCAGGAAAAACAAGATAATTTTTCACGATGCGGCTTACAAAATTATCTTGTATCTCCTAAACAACACGTTGTAACTCGAAATGAATTGGTGTGGCATGTACGTCTAAACGTGTAGCCACAAAGGAGAACCCATAGGAGAATTTTCTTTCGTCAAAATTTTTCAGAAAATCACGTTTTAAGGAAATCCCGCATCGTGCAAAATTATCTTTTTTTTTCCTAAACAACACGTTGTAACTCGAAAAGCTTTCGTGTTGCGTGTATGTCTAAGTGTGTAGCCTCCAAAGAGAAGGCACAGGAGAGTTTTCTCTCGAAATAATATGTAAGAATACCATGGTATAAGGATATAAAGTGTTGTAGAGTAAAGACAAATATGTACGTATTGGAAACACTTTAGGAGAAGAAATAATGCATCGTACAAAATTAGCTTGAATCTCCTAAACAACACGCTGTAACTTGAAGACATTTGGTGTGGCGTGTACATCTTATCGTGTAGCCTCAAAAGAGAATCCACAGGAGAATTTTGTTTCGTCAAAATTTGTCAGAAAACCACGTTTTAAGGAAATCCTGCATAGTGCGAAATATTCTTGTTTTTCCTAAACAACACATCGTAACTCGAAAAGCTTTGGTGTTGCGTGTATGTCTAAGCGTGTAGCCTCAAAAGAGAACGCAGAGGAGAGTTTTCTCTCGAATGAATAAGTAAGAATACCATGTTATAAGGAATTACAGTGTTGTAGAATAAAGACAAATATGTACATATTGGAAACACTTAAACTTTACGAGAAGAAATAACGCATCGTACAAAATTAGCTTGTATCTCTTAAACAACACTTTGTAACTCGAAAAGCTTTGGTGTTGCGTGCATTTCAAAGCGTGTAGCCTCAAAAGAGAAGGCACAGGAGAGTTTTCTCTGGAAAGAATATATAAGAATACCACGTTACAAGGAAATACAGTGTTGCAGAGTAAAGACAAATACATACATATTGGAAACACTTTATGAGAAGAAATAACGCATCGCAAAAATTAGCTTGTATCTCCTAAACAACATTTTGTAACTCGAAAAGATTTGGTGTGGCGTGTACGTCTAAACGTCTAGCCTCAAACGGGAACTCACAGGAAAATTTTCTTTTGTCAAAATTTTTCAGAAAACCACGTTTTAAGGAAATCCCGCATTGTGCGACATTATCTTGTTTTTCCTAAACAACACGTTGTAACTCGAAAAGCTTTGGTGTTGCGTGTATGTCTAAGTGTGTAGCCTCAAAAGAGAACGCACAGGAGAGTTTTCTCTCGAAAGAATATGTAAGAAAACCACGTTATAAGGAATTACAGTGTTTCAGAGTAAAGACAAACATGTACGTATTGGAAACACTATACGAGAAGAAATAACGCATCATAAAAAATTAGCTTGTATCTCCTAAACAACACGTTGTAACCGAAAAGATTTGGTGTGGCATGTACGTCTAAACGTGTGGCCTCAAAAGAGAACCAACAGGAGAATTTTCTTAGGTCAAAATTTGTCAGAAAACCATGTTTTAAGGAAATCCCGCACATTATAAGGAAATACAGTGTTGCAGAGTAAAGACAAATATGTACCTATTGGAAACACTTTACAAGAAAAAATAACGCATCGTACAAAATTAGCTTGTGTCTCCTAAACAACACTTTTAATTCGAAAAGATTTGGTTTGGCATGTACGTCTAAACGTGTAGCCTCAAAAGAGAAGCCACAGGAGAATTTTCTTTCGTTAAAATTTGTCAGAAAAGAGAACGCACAGGAGAGTTTTCTCTCGAAAGAATATATATGAATAACACGTTATAAGAAAATACAGTGCTGCAAAGTAAAGACAAATACGTACCTTTTGGAAACACTTAAACTTTACGAGAAGTAAAGCATAGTACAAAATTAGCTTGTATCTCTTAAACAACACGTTGTAACTCGAAAAGCTTTGGTGTTGTGCGCATTTATGAGCATGTAGCCTCAAAAGAGAAGGCACAGGAAGAAAGAATGCATCGCAAAAAATTAGCTCGTATCTCCTAAACAACATGTTGTTACTCGAAAAGATTTGGTGTGGCGTGTACGTCTAAACGTGTAGCCTCAAAAGAGAACACACAGGAGAATTTTCTTTGGTCAAAATTTGTCAGAAAACCTCGTTTTAAGGAAATCCCGCATCGTGCGAAATTATCTTGTTTTTCCTAAACAACACGTTGTAACCCGAAAACTTTGGTGGTGCGTGTATGTCTAATCATGTAGCCTCAAAAGAGAACGCACAGGAGACTTTTCTCTCGAAAGAATATGTAAAAATACCACGTTATAAGGAAATACAGTGATGCAGAGTAAAGACAAATTAGTACGTATTGGAAACACTTTACGAGAAGAAATAATGCATCGTACAAAATTAGCTTGTATCTCCTAAACAACATGTTGTAACTCGAAAAGATTTGGTGTGGCGTGTACGTCAAAACGTGTAGCCTCAAAAGAGAACCCACAGGAGAATTGTTTTTCGTTAAAATTTGTCAGAAAACCATGTTTTAAGGAAATCACTCATCGTGAGAAATTATCATGTTTTTCCTAAACAACACGTTGTAACTCGAAAAGCTTTGATGTTGCGTGTATGTCTAAGCGTGTAGCCTCAAAAGAGAACTCACAGGAGAGTTTTCTCTCGAAAAAACATGTAAGAATACCACATTATAAGGAAATACAATTTTGCAGAGTAAAGACAAATACGTATGTATTTGAAACACTTTACGAGAAGAAATAACGCATCGTAAAATTTAGTTTGTATCTCCTAAACAACACATTGTAACTCGAAAAGAGTTGGTGTGGCGTGTACGTCTAAACGTGTAGCCTCAAAGGAGAACCCACAGGAGAATTTTCTTTCGTCAAAATTTGTCAGAAAACCACTTATTAAGGAAATCTCGCATCGTGCGAAACTATCTTGTTTTTCCTAAACAACACATTGTAACTCGAAAATTTTTGATGTTGCATGTATGTCTAAGCATGTAGCCTCAAAAGAGAACGCACAGGAGAGATTTCTCTCGAACGAGTATGTAAGAATACCACGTTATAAGGAAATACAGTGTAGCAAATTAAAGATAAATATGTAGCTTTTGGAAACACTTAAACTTTACGAGAAGATATAAAGCATCGTAAAAAATTAGCTTGTATCTCCTAAACAACACGTTGTAACTCGAAAAGATTTGGTGTGGCGTGTACGTCTAAATGTGTAGCCTCAAATGAAAACCCACAGGAGAATTTTCTTTCGTCAAAATTTGTCAGAAAACTACGTTTTAAAGAATTCCCGCATCTTGCGAAATTATCTTGTTTTACCTAAACAACATGTTCTAACTCGAAATGCTTTGGTGTTGCGTGTATGTCTAAGCGTCTAGCCTCAAAAGAGAACGCACAGGAGAGTTTTCTCATGAAAGAATATGTACAAATACCATGTTATAAGGAAATACAATGTTGTAGAGTAAAGACAAATATGTACGTATTGGAAACACTTTAGGAGAAGAAATAACGCATCGTACAAAATTAGCTTGTATCTCCTAAACAACACGTTGTAACTCGAAAAGATTTGGTGTGGCGTGTACGTCTAAGCGTGTAGCCTCAAATGAAAACCCACAGGAGAATTTTCTTTCGTCAAAATTTGTCAGAAAACCACGTTTTAAGGAATTCCCGCATCTTGCGAAATTATCTTGTTTTTCATAAACAACACGATCTAACTCGAAATGCATTGGTGTTGCGTGTATGTCTAAGCGTGTAGCCTCAAAAGAGAATGCACAGGAGAGTTTTCTCTCGAAAGAATATGTACGAATACCATGTTATAAGGAAATACAGTGTTGTAGAGGAAAGACAAATACGTACGTTTTGGAAACACTTTAGGATAAGAAATAACGCATCATTCAAAATTAGCTTGTATCTCCTAAACAGCACGTTGTAACTCGAAAATCTTTGGTGTTGCGTGTATGTCTAAGCGTGTAGCCTCAAAAGAGAACGCACAGGAGAGTTTTCTCTCGAAAAAATATGTAAGAATACCACGTCATAAGGAAACACAGTGTTGCAAAATAAAGAAAAATACGTACCTTTTGGAAACACTTAAACGTTACGAGAAGAAATAATGCATCATTGAAAATTAGCTTGTATCTCCTAAACAATACGTTGTAACTCGAAAAGATTTGGTGTTGCGTGTATGACTAAGCATGTAGCCTCAAAAGAGAGCACACAGGAGAGTTTTCTCTCGAAAGAATATGTAAGAATACCACGTTATAAGGAAATACAGTGTTGCAGAGTAAAGAAAAATACGTTCATATTGGAAAAACTTTACGAGAAGAAATAACACATCCTACAAAATTAGCTTGTATCTCCTAAACAACACCTTGTAACTCAAAAGGATTTGGTGTGGCGTGTACGTCTAAACGTGTAGCCTCAAAAGAGAACCCACAAGAGAATTTTCTTTGGTCAAAATTTGTCAGAAAACCACGTTTTAAGGAAATCCCGCATCGTGCGAAATTATCTGGTTTTTCCTAAACAACACGTTTTAACTCGAAAAGCTTTGGTGTTGCGTGTATGTCTAAGTGTTTAGCCTCAAAAGAGAACGCACAGGAGAGTTTTCTTTGGTCAAAATTTGTCAGAAAATCACGTTTCAAGGAAATCCCTCATCGTGCGAAATTATATTGTTTTTCCTAAACAATACTTTGTAACTCGTAAAGCTTTGGTGTTGCGTGTATGTCTAAGAGTGTAGCTTCAAAAGAGAACGCACAGGAGAGTTTTCTCTCGAAAGAATATGTAAGAATACCATGTTATAAGGAAATACAGTGTTGCAGAGTAAAGATCAATAGGTAGTTATTGTAAATATTTTACGAGAAAAAATAACGCATGGTACAAAATTAGCTTGTATCTCTTAAACAACACGTTGTAATTCGAAAATATTTGGTGTGGCGGTTACGTCTAAATGTGTAGCCTCAAAAGAGAACCCACAGGAGTATTTTCTTTCGTCAAAATTTTTCAGAAAACCACGTTTTAAGGTAATCCCTCATCGTGCGAAATTATCTTGTTTTTCCTAAACAGCACAATGTAACTCGAAAAGCTTTGGTGTTGCGTGTATGTCTAAGCATGTAGCATCAAAAGAGAGCGCACAGGAGAGTATTCTCTCGAAAGAATATATAAGAATACCACGTTATAAGGAAATACAGTGTTGCAGAGTAAAGAAAAATACGTACGTATTGGAAAAACTTTATGAGAAGAAATAGCGCATCGTACAAAATTAGCTAGTATCTCGTAAACAACACCTTGTAACTCGAAAGGATTTGGTGTGGCGTGTACGTCTAAATGTGTAGCCTCAAAAGAGAACCCAAAGGAGAATTTTCTTTGGTCAAAATTTGACAGAAAACCACGTTTTAAGGAAATCCCGCATCGTGCGAAATTATCTTGTTTTTCCTAAACAACACGTTGTAACTCGAAAAGCTTTGGTGTTGCGTGTATGTCTAAGCGTGTAGCCTCAAAAGAGAACGCACAGGAGAGTTTTCTCTCGAAAGAATATGTAAGAATACCACGTTATAAGGAAATACCGTGTTGAAGAGTAAAGATAAATAGGTAGTTATTGTAAATACTTTACGAGAAGAAATGACGCATGGTACAAAATTAGATTGTATCTCCTAAACAACACGTTGGAATTCGAAAATATTTGGTGTGGCATGTACGTCTAAACGTGTAGCCTCAAAAGAGGACCGACAGGAGAATTTTCTTTCGTCAAAATTTTTCAGAAATCACGTTTTAATGAAATCCCTCATTGTGCGAAATTATCTTGTTTTTCCTAAACTACACGTTGTAACTCGAAAAGCTTTGGTGTTGCCTGTATGTCTAAGCGTGTAGCCTCAAAAGACAATGCACAGGAGAGTTTTCTCTCGGAAGAATATGTAAGAATACAATGTTATAAGGAAATACAGTGTTGCAGAGTAAAGACAAATATGTACGTATTGGAAACACTTTATGAGAAGAAATAAAGCATCGTAAAAATTAAGCTTTTACCTCCTAAACAACACTTTGTAACTCGAAAGATTTGGTGTGGCGTGTACGTCTAAACGTGTAGCCTCAAAAGAGAACCCACAGGAGAATTTTCTTTCGTCAATATTTGTCAGAAAACCATGTATTAAGGACATCCCGCATCGTGCGAAATTATCTGGTTTTTCCTAAACAACACGTTTTAACTCGAAAAGCTTTGGTGTTGCGTGTATGTCTAAGTGTTTAGCCTCAAAAGAGAACGCACAGGAGAGTTTTCTCTCGAAAGAATATGTAAGAATTCCACGTTATAAGGAAATACAGTGTTGCAGAGTAAAGAAAAATACGTACGTATTGGAAAAACTTTACGAGAAGAAATAACGCATCCTACAAAATTAGCTTGTATCTCCTAAACAACACCTTGTAACTCGAAAGGATTTGGTGTGTCGTGTACGTCAAACGTGTAGCCTCAAAAGAGAACCCACAGGAGAATTTTCTTTGGTCAAAATTTGTCAGAAAATCACGTTTTAAGGAAATCCCTCATCGTGCGAAATTATATTGTTTTTCCTAAACAATACTTTGTAACTCGTAAAGCTTTGGTGTTGCGTGTATGTCTAAGAGTGTAGCTTCAAAAGAGAACGCACAGGAGAGTTTTCTCTCGAAAGAATATGTAAGAATACCATGTTATAAGGAAATACAGTGTTGCAGAGTAAAGATCAATAGGTAGTTATTGTAAATACTTTACGAGAAAAAATAACGCATGGTACAAAATTAGCTTGTATCTCTTAAACAACACGTTGTAATTCGAAAATATTTGGTGTGGCGGTTACGTCTAAATGTGTAGCCTCAAAAGAGAACCCACAGGAGTATTTTCTTTCGTCAAAATTTTTCAGAAAACCACGTTTTAAGGTAATCCCTCATCGTGCGAAATTATCTTGTTTTTCCTAAACAGCACAATGTAACTCGAAAAGCTTTGGTGTTGCGTGTATGTCTAAGCATGTAGCATCAAAAGAGAGCGCACAGGAGAGTATTCTCTCTAAAGAATATGTAAGAATACCACGTTATAAGGAAATACAGTGTTGCAGAGTAAAGAAAAATACGTACGTATTGGAAAAACTTTATGAGAAGAAATAACGCATCGTACAAAATTAGCTAGTATCTCGTAAACAACACCTTGTAACTCGAAAGGATTTGGTGTGGCGTGTACGTCTAAATGTGTAGCCTCAAAAGAGAACCCAAAGGAGAATTTTCTTTGGTCAAAATTTGACAGAAAACCACGTTTTAAGGAAAACCCGCATCGTGCGAAATTATCTTGTTTTTCCTAAACAACACGTTGTAACTCGAAAAGCTTTGGTGTTGCGTGTATGTCTAAGCGTGTAGCCTCAAAAGAGAATGCACAGGAGAGTTTTCTCTCGAAAGAATATGTAAGAATACCACGTTATAAGGAAATACCGTGTTGAAGAGTAAAGATAAATAGGTAGTTATTGTAAATACTTTACGAGAAGAAATGACGCATGGTACAAAATTAGATTTTATCTCCTAAACAACACGTTGGAATTCGAAAATATTTGGTGTGGCATGTACGTCTAAACGTGTAGCCTCAAAAGAGGACCGACAGGAGAATTTTCTTTCGTCAAAATATTTCAGAAATCACGTTTTAATGAAATCCCTCATTGTGCGAAATTATCTTGTTTTTCCTAAACAACACGTTGTAACTCGAAAAGCTTTGGTGTTGCCTGTATGTCTAAGCATGTAGCTTCAAAAGACAATGCACAGGAGAGTTTTCTCTCGAAAGAATATGTAAGAATACAATGTTATAAGGAAATACAGTGTTGCAGAGTAAAGACAAATATGTACGTA
The DNA here is from genome assembly GCF_947179515.1 of Apodemus sylvaticus. Classification (NCBI taxonomy): domain Eukaryota; kingdom Metazoa; phylum Chordata; class Mammalia; order Rodentia; family Muridae; genus Apodemus; species Apodemus sylvaticus. Next base: position 68,100 of record NW_026263049.1, on the reverse strand, counting down.
TTGGAAACACTTTATGAGAAGAAATAAAGCATCGTAAAAATTAAGCTTTTATCTCCTAAACAACACTTTGTAACTCGAAAGATTTGGTGTGGCATGTACTTCTAAACGTGTAGCCTCAAAAAAGAACCCACAGGAGAATTTTCTTTCGTCAAAATTTGTCAGAAAACCATGTATTAAGGAAATCCCGTATCGTGCAAAATTATCTTGTTTTTCCTAAACACCACATTGTAACTCGAAAAGCTTTGGTGTTGCGTGTACGTCTATGCGTGTAGCCTCAAAAGAGAATGCACAGGAGAGTTTTCTCTCGAAAGAATATGTAAGAATACCACGTTATTAGTAAATACAGTGTTGCAGAGTAAAGATAAATAGGTAGTTATTGTAAATACTTTACGAGAAGAAATAACGCATATTACAAAAGAGTTTTCTCTCGAAAGAATATGTAAGACTACCAAGTTATAAGGAAATACAGTGTTGCAGAATAAAGACAAATATGTACGCATAGAAAACACTTTATGAGAAGAAATAACGCATCGTACAAAATTAGCTTGCATCTCCTAAACAACACGTTGTAACTCGAAAATATTTGGTGTGGTGTGTACGTCTAAACGTGTAGCCTCAAAAGAGAACCCACAGGAGAATTTTCTTCCGTCAAAATTTGTCTGAAAAACATTTTCTAAGGAAATCACGCATCGTGCGAAATTATCTTGTTTTTCCTAAACTACACGTTGCAACTTGAAAAGCTTTGGTGTTGCGTGTATGTCTAAGCATGTAGCCTCAAAAGAGAGCGCACAGGAGAGTTTTCTCTCGAAAGAATATGTAAGAAAACCACATTATAAGGAAATACAGTGTTGCAGAGTAAAGAAAAATACGTACATATTGGAAAAACTTTACGAGAAGAAATAACGCATTTGTACAAAATTAGCTTGTATCTCCTAAACAACACCTTGTAACTCGAAAAGATTTTGTTTGGCATGTAAGTCTAAAGGTGTAGCCTCAAAAGAGAAGCCACCGGAGAATTTTCTTTGGTCAAAATTTGTCAGCAAGCCACGTTTTAAGGAAATCCCGCATCGTGAGAAATTATCTTGTTTTTCCTAAACAACACGTTGTAACTCGAAAAGCTTTGGTGTTGCGTGTATGTCTAAGCATGTAGCCTCAAAAGAGAATGCACAGGAGAGTTTTCTCTCGAAAGAATATGTAAGAATACCACGGTATAAGGAAATACAGTGTTGCAGAGTAATGACAAATACTTACGTATTGGAAACACGTTACGAGAAGAAATAACGCATGGTACAAAATTAGCTTGTACCTCCTAAACAACTCGTTGTAACTCGAAAAGATTTGATGTGACGTTTGCATCTAAACGTGTAGCCTCAAAAGGGAACCCACAGGAGAATTTTCTTTCGTCAAAATTTTTCAGAATACCATGTTTTACGGAAATCCCACATCATGCGAAATTATCTTGTTTTTCCTAAACAACACGTTGTAACTCGAAAAGCTTTGGTGTTGCGTGTATGTCTAAGCTTGTAGCCTCAAAGGAGAACGCACAGGACAGTTTCCTGCGAAAGAATATGTAAGAATACCACGTTATGAGGAAATACAGTGTTGCAGAGTAAAGAGAAATACCTACGCATTGGAAACACTTTACAATAAGAAATAGTGCATTGTAAAAATTAGCTTGTATCTCCTAAACAACACGTTGTAACTCGAAAAGATTTGGTGTGGCGTGCATTTCTAAACGTGTAGCCTCAAAAGAGAACCCACAGGAGAATTTTCTTTGGTCAAAATTTGTCAGAAAACCAGGTTTTATGGAAATCCTGAAAAATTTTGACGAAAGAAAATTCTCCTATGGGTTCTCTTATGAGGCTACACGTTTAGACGTACACGCCACACCAATTCCTTTCGAGTTACAACGTGTTGTTTAGGAGATAGAAGCTAATTTTGTATGATGCGTTATTTCTTCTCGTAAAGTGTTTCCAATACGTACGTATTTGTCTTTACTCTGCAACATTGTATTTCCTTATAACTTGGTGTTCTTACATATTCTTTCAAGAGAAAACTCTCCTGTGCCTTCTTTTTTGAGGCTACACACTTAGACATATGCGCAACACCAAAGTTTTTTGAGTTGCAACGTGTGGTTTAGGAAAAACCAGATAATTTCGCAAGATGTGGGATTTCCTTAAAACGTGATTGTCTGAAAAATTTTGAGGAAAGAAAATTCTCCTATGGGTTCTCTTTTGAGGCTACATGTTTAGACGTACACGCCACACCAAATCTTTTCGAGTTACAACGTGTTGTTTAGGAGATACAAGCTAATTTTGTACGATGCCTTATTTCTTCTCGTAAAGTGTTTCCAATAGGTACGTATTTGTCTTTACTCTGCAACACTGTATTTCCTATTAACGTGGTATTCTTACATATTCTTTCGAGAGAAAACTCTCCTGTGCCTTCTCTTTTGAGGTTACACACTTAGACATACACGCAACACGAAAGCTTTTCGAGTTAAAAGGTGTTGTTTAGGAAAATCAAGATAATTTCGCACGATGCGGGATTTCCTTAAAATGTGATTTTCTGAAAAATTTTGACGAAAGAAAATTCTCCTATAAGTTCTCTTTTGAGGCTACACGTTTAGACGTACACGCCACACCAAATCTTTTCGAGTTACAACGTGCTGTTTAGAAGATACAAGCAAATATTTTATGATGCGTTATTTCTTCTCGTAAACTGTTTCCAATACGTACGTATTTGTCTTTACTCTGCAACACTGTATTTCCTTATAACGTGGTATTCTTACATATTCTTTCGAGAGAAAACTCTCCTGTGTGTTCTCTTTGAGGCTACACGCTTAGACATACACGCAACACCAAAGATTTTCGAGTTACAACGTGTTGTTTAGGAAAAACAAGATAATTTCGCATGATGCGGGATTTCCTTAAAACGTGGTTTTCTGACAAATTTTGACGAAAGAAATTTCTCCTGTGGGTTCTCTTTTGAGGCTACATGTTTAGACGTACACACCACGCCAAATATTTTCGAGTTACAACGTGTTCTTTAGGAGAAACAAGCTAATTTTGTACGATGCATTATTTCTTCTCGTAAAGTGTTTCCAATACGTACGTATTTGTCTTTATTTTGCAACACTGTATTTCCTTATAACGTGGTATTCTTATATATTCTTTCGAGAGAAAACTCTCCTGTGCATTCTCTTTTGAGGCTACATGCTTAGACATACATGAGCACCAAAGCTTTTTGAGTTACAATGTGTTGTTTAGGAAAAACAAGATAAGTTCGCACGATGAGGGATTTCCTTAAAACGTGGTTTTCTGACAAATTTTGAAGAAAGAAAATTCTCCTGTGGGTTCTCTTTTGAGGCTACACGTTTAGACGCACATGCCACACCAAATATTTTCGAATTACAACGTGTTGTTTAGGAGATACAAGCTAATTTTGTACCATGCGTCATTTCTTCTGGTATAGTATTTACAATTACTACCTATTTATCTTTACTCTGCAACACTGTATTTCCTTATAACGTGGTATTCCTACATATTCTTTCGAGAGAAAACTCTCCTGTGTCCTCTTTTGAGGCTACACGCTTAGACATACACGCAACACCAAAGCTTTTCGAGTTACAACGTGTAGTTTAGGAAAAACAAGGTAATTTCGCACGATGAGGTATTTCCTTAGAACATGGTTTTCTGACAAATTTTGACGAAAGAAAATTCTCTTGTGGGTTCTCTTTTGAGGCTACACGTTTAGACGTACACGCCACACGAAATCTTTTCGAGTTACAACGTGTTAGTTAGGAGATACAAGCTAATTTTGTACGATGCGTTATTTCTTCTCGTAAAGTGTTTCCAATACGTACGTATTTGTCTTTATGCTGCAACACTGTATTTCCTTATAACGTGGTATTCTTACATATTCTTTCGACAGAAACTCTCCTGTGAATTCTCTTTTGAGGCCACACGCTTAGACATACATGCAACACCAAAGCTTTTCGAATTACAACGTGTTGTTTAGGAGAAACAAGATAATTTCGCACGATGCGGGATTTCCATAAAATGTGGGTTTCTGACAAATTTTGACTAAGGAAAATCCTCCTGTCGTTTCTCTTTTGAGGCTACACGTTTAGCCGTACATGCCACACCAAATCCTTTCGAGTTACAACGTGTTGTTTAGGAGATACAAGCTAATTTTTTATGATGCATTATATCTTTTCGTAAAGTTTTTTCCAATACTTACGTATTTGTCTTTAGTCTGCAACACTGTATTTCCTTATAACGTGGTATTCTCACATATTGTTTCGAGAGAATACTCTACTGTGCATTCTCTTTTGAGGCTACAAGCTTAGATATACACGCAACACCAAAGCTTTTTGAATTACAACGTGTTGTTTAGGAAAAACAAGATAATTTCGCAGGATGCAGGATTTCCTTAAAACGTGGTTTTCTCACAAATTTTGACGAAAGAAAATTCTCCTGTTCGTTGTCTTTGAGGCTACACTTTTAGACGTACACGCCAAACCAAATCTTTTCGAGTTACCACTTGTTGTTTAGGAGATACAAGTTAATAATTTATGATGCGTTATTTCTTCTCGTAAAGTGTTTCCAATATGTACGTTTTTGTCTTTACTCTGCAACACTGTATTTCCTTATAACGTGGTATTCTTACATGTTCTTCCGAGAGAAAACTCTCCTGTGCATTCTCTTTTGAGGCTACACGCTTAGACATACAGGCAACACCAAAGCTTTTCGAGTTACAACGTGTTGTTTAGGAAAAACAAATAATTTCGCACGATGCGGGATTTCCTTAAAACGTGGTTTTCTGACAAATTTTGACGAAAGAAAATTCTCTTGTTGGTTCTCTTTTGAGGCTACACGTTTAGACTTACATGCCAAACCAAATCTTTTCGAGTTACAACGTGTTGTTTAGGAGATAAAAGCTAATTTTTAATAATGCATTATTTCTTCTCGTAAAGTGTTCCCAATATGTACGTATTTGTCTTTACTCTGCAAAATTGTATTTCCTAATAGCGTGGTGTTCTTACATATTCTTTCGAGAGAAAACTCTCCTGTGCCTTCTCTTTTGAGGCTCCACGTTTAGACATACACGCAACACTAAAGTTTTTCGAGTTACAACATGTTGTTTAGGAAAAAGAAGATGATTTCGCACGATGCAGGATTTCCTTAAAACGTGATTTTCTCAAAAATTTTGAAGAAAGAAAATTCTCCTGTGGGTTCTCTTTTGAGGCTACACGTTTAGACATACACGCCACACCAGATCTTTTTGAGTTACAACGTGTTGTTTAGGAGATACATGTTAATTTTTTACTATGCGTTAATTCTTCTAGTAAAGTGTTTCCAATACGTACGTGTTTATCTTTACTCTGCAACACTGTATTTCCTTATAACGTGGTATTCTTACATATTCTTTCGAGAGAAAACTCTCCTTTGCGTTCTCTGTTGAGGCTACACGCTTAGACATACATGCAACACCAAAGCTTTTCGAGTTACAACGTGTTGTTTAGGAAAAACAAGATAATTTCGCACGATGCGAGATTTCCTTAAAACGTGGTTTCTGACAAATTTTGATGAAAGAAAACACTCCTGTGGGTTCTCTTTTGAGGGTACACGTTTAGACATACACGTCACACCAAATGTTTTCGAGTAACAACGTGTTGTTTAGGAGATACAAGCTAATTTTGTAAGATGCGTTATTTCTTCTCGTAAAGTGTTTCCAATATGTACTTATTTGTCTTTACTCATCAAAATTTTATTTCCTTATAACGTGGTATTCTTACATATTCTTTCAAGAGAAAACTCTCCTGTGCCTTCTCTTTTGAGGCTCCACGCTTAGACATACACGCAACACCAAAGCTTTTCGAGTTACAACTTGTTGTTTAGGAAAAAGAAGATGATTTCGCACGATGCGGGATTTCCTTAAAACGTGGTTTTCTGAAAAATTTTAACGAAAGAAAATTCTCCTGTGGGTTCTCTTTTGAAGCTACACATTTAGACGTACACGCCGCACCAAATCTTTTCGAGTTACAACGTGTTGTTTAGGAGATACAAGCTAATTTTGTACGATGCGTTATTTCTTCTCGTAAAGTTTTCCAATACGTACATATTTTTCTTTACTCTGCAACACTGTATTTCCTTATAACTTGGTAATCTTACATATTCTTTTGAGAGAAAACTATCCTGTGCGTTCCCTTTGAGGCTACACACTTAGACATACAGGCATCACCAAAGCTTTTCGAGTTACAATGTGTTGTTTATGAAAATCAAGATTATTTCGCACGATGCGTGATTTCCTTAAAATGTGGTTTTCTCACAAATTTTGACGAAAGAAAATTATCCTGTGGGTTCTCTTTTGAGGCTACACGTTTAGACGTACATGCCACACCAAATCCTTTCGAGTTACCACGTGTTGTTTAGGAGATACAAGCTAATTTTTTATGATGCGTTATTTCTTCTTGTAAAGTGTTTCCAATACGTACTTATTTCTCTTTACTCTGCAACATTGTATTTCCCTATAACGTGGTATTCTTACATATTCTTTCGAGGGAAAACTCTCCTGTGTGTTCTCTTTTGAGGCTACATGCTTAGGCATACACGCAACGCCAAAGTTTTTCGAGTTTCAACGTTTTGTTTAGGAAAAACAAGATAATTTCGCACGATGCGAGATTTCCATAAAACATGGTTTTCTGGAAAATTTTGACCAAAGAAAGTTCTCCTATGCATTCTCTTTTGAGGCTACACGTGTAGTCGTACGAGCCAAAACAAATCTTTTCGAGTTACAACGTGTTGTTTAGAAGATACAAGCTAATTTTTTACGATGCATTATTTCTTCTCTTAAAGTGTTTCCAATACGTACGTATTTGTCTTTACTCTGCAACACTGTATTTCCTTATAACGTGGTATTCTTACATATTCTTTCGAGAGAAAACTCTCCTGTGCGTTCTCTTGTGAGGCGACACCCTTAGACATACACGCAACAGCAAAGCTTTTCGAGATACAACATGTTGTTTAGGAAAAACAAGATAATTTCGCACGATGCAAGATTTCCTTAAAACGTGGTTTCTGACAAATTTTGATGAAAGAAAATTCTCCTGTGTGTTCTCTTTTGAGGCTACACGTTTAGACGCACACGCCACACTAAATCTTTTCGAGTTATAACGTGTAGTTTAGGAGATACATGCTAATTTTGTACGATGCATTATTTCTTCTCGTAAAGTGTTTCCAATACGTACGTATTTGTCTTTACTCTGCAACACCGTATTTCCTTATAACGTGGTATTCTTGCATATTCTTTCGAGAGAAAATTCTCCTGTGCCTTCTCATTTGAGGCTACATGCTTAGACATACACGCAAAACCAAATCTTTTTGATTTACACGTGTTGATTAGGAAAAACAATATAATTTCGCATGATGCGGGCTTTCCTTAAAACGTGGTTTTCTTACAAATTTTGACGAAAGAAAATTCTCCTGTGGGTTCTCTTTTGAGGCTACACGTTTAGACGTACACACCACACCAAATCTTTTCGAGTTACAACGTGCTGTTTAGGAGTTACAAGCTAATTTTTTCTGATGCATTATTTCTTCTCGTAAAGTTTAAGTGTTTCCAGTATGTACATATTTGTCTTTACTCTGCAACATTGTATTTCCTCATAACGTGGTATTCTTACATATTCTTTCGAGAGAAAACTGTCCTGTGCGTTCTCTTTTGAGGCTACACGCTTAGACATACACGCAACTCCAAAGCTATCCGAGTTACAACGTGTTGTTTAGGAAAAACAAGATAATTTCGCACGATGTGGGATTTTCTAAAATCGTGGTTTTCTGAAAAAAATTTGACCAAAGAAAATACTCCTGTGGGTTCTCTTTTGAGGCTACACGTTTAGATGTACACGTCACACCAAATCTTTTCGAGTTATAACGTGTAGTTTAGGAGATACATGCTAATTTTGTACAATGCATTATTTCTTCTCGTAAAGTGTTTCCAATACGTACGTATTTGTCTTTACTCTGCAACACTGTATTTCCTTATAACGTGGTATTCTTGCATATTCTTTCGAGAGAAAATTCTCCTGTGCCTTCTCATTTGAGGCTACATGCTTAGACATACACGCAAAACCAAATCTTTTTGATTTACACGTGTTGATTAGGAAAAACAATATAATTTCGCATGATGCGGGCTTTCCTTAAAACGTGGTTTTCTTACAAATTTTGACGAAAGAAAATTCTCCTGTGGGTTCTCTTTTGAGGCTACATGTTTAGACGTACACGCCACACCAAATCATTTCGAGTTAAAACGTGTTGTTTAGGAGATACAAGCTTGTACGAAGCGTTATTTCTTCTCGTAAAGTGTTTCCAATACGAACGTATTTGTCTTTACTCTGCAACAATGTATTTCCTTATAACGTGGTATTCTTACATATTCTTTATAGAGAAAACTCTCCTGTGCCTTCTCTTTTGAGGCTACACGCTTAGATATAGAGGCAACACCAAATCTTTTCGAGTTACGACGTTTTGTTTGGGAAAACCAAGATAATTTCGCAGGATGCGGGATTTCCTTAAAACGTGGTTTTCTGAAAAATTTTGACGAACGAAAATTCTCCTGTGGGATCTCTTTTGAGGCTACACGATTAGACGCACACACCACACCAAATATTTTCGAGTTACAACGTGTTGTTTAGGAGATACAAGCTAATTTTTTACGATGCTTTATTTCTTCTCGTAAAGTGTTTCCAATACATAAGTATTTGTCTTTACTCTGCAACACTGTATTTCCTTATAACGTGGTATTCTTACATATTCTTTCGAGAGAAAGCTCTCCTGTGCATTCTCTTTTGAAGGCTACATGCTTAGACATACATGCAACACCAAAGCACACGAGTTACAACGTGTTGTTTAGGAAAAACAAGATAATTTCGCACGATGCGGGATTTCCTAAAATCGTGGTTTTCTGAAAAAATTTTGACGAAAGAAAATACTCCTGTGGGTTCTCTTTTGAGGCTACACGTTTAGATGTACACGCCACACCAAATCTTTTCGAGTTATAACGTGTAGTTTAGGAGATACAAGCTAATTTTTTACGATGCATTATTTCTTCTTGTAAAGTGTTTCCTATATGTACGTATTTGTCTTTACTCTGCAACACTGTATTTCTTTTTAACGTGGTATTCTTACATTTTCTTTAAGGGAAAACTCTCTTCCTATGCCTTCTCTTTTGAGGCTACATGCTTAGACATACTCGCAACACCAAAGCTTTTCGAGTTACGACCGGTTGTTTAGGAAAAACAAGATAATTTCGCATGATGCGGGATTTCCTTAAAATGTGGTTTACTGACCAATTTTGACGAAAGAAAATTCTCCTGTGGCTTCTCTTTTGAGGCTACACGTTTAGACATATAGGCCATACCAAATCTTTTCGAGTTACAACGTGTTGTTTAGGAGATACAAGCTAATTTTGTACGATGCGTTATTTCTTCTCTTAAAGTGTTTCCAATACGTACGTATTTGTCTTTACTCTGCAACACTGTATTTCCTTATAACGTGGTATTCTTACATATTCTTTCGAGAGAAAACTCTCCTGTGAGTTCTCTTTTGAGGCTACAAGCTTAGACATACAGGCAACACCAAAGATTTTCCAGTTACAACCTGTTGTTTAGGAAAAACAATATAATTTTGCACGATGCGAGATTTCTTTAAAACGTGGTTTCTGACAAATTTTGATGAAAGAAAATTCTCCTGTGGGTTCTCTTTTGAGGCTACACGTTTAGACGTACACGTCACACCAAATCTTTTCGAGTTACAACGTGTTGTTTAGGAGATACAAGCTAATTTTGTACGATGCGTTATTTCTTCTCGTAAAGTGTTTCCAATATGTACTTATTTGTCTTTACTCTGCAAAATTGTATTTCCTTATAACATGGTATACTTACCTATTCTTTTGAGAGAAAACTCTCCTGTGCCTTCTCTTTTGAGGCTCCATGCTTACACATACACGCAACACCAAAGCTTTTCGAGTTACAACATGTTGTTTAAGAAAAACAAGATGATTTCGCACGATGCGGGATTTCCTTAAAACGTGGTTTTCTGAAAAATTTTGACGAAAGAAAATTCTCCTGTGGGTTTTCTTTTGAGGCTACACGTTTAGACGCACATGCCATACCAAATCTTTTCGAGTTACAACGTGTTGTTTAGGAGATACAAGTTAATTTTTTACGTTGCGTTAATTCTTTTCGTAAAGTGTTTCCCATACGTACATATTTGTCTTTATTCTGCAACATTGTATTTCCTTATAAGGTGGAATTCATGCATATTCTTTCGAGAGAAAACTATCCTGTGCGTTCCCTTTTGAGGCTACACACTTAGACATACAGGCAACACCAAAGCTTTTCGAGTTACAACATGTTGTTTATGAAAAACAAGATAGTTTCGCAAGATGCGGGATTTCCTTAAAACGTGGTTTTAGGAAAAATTTTGACGAAAGAAAATTCTCCTGTGGGTTCTCTTTTGAGGCTACCTGTATAGACGTACACGCCACACCAAATCCTTTCGAGTTACCACGTGTTGTTTAGGAGATACAAGCTAATTTTGTACGATGCGTTATTTTTTCTCGTAAAATGTTTCCCTTATGTACATATTTGTCTTTACTCTGCAACACTGTTTTTCCTTATGACATTGTATTCTTACATGTTCTTTCGAGAGAAAACTCTCCTGTGCATTCTCTTTAGAGACTACATGCTCAGACATTCACACAACACCAAAGCTTTTCGAGTTACAACGTGTTGTTAAGGAAAAACAAGATAATTTTGCACGATGTGGGATTTCCTTAAAACGTGGTTTTTTGACAAATTTTGACAAAAGAAAGTTCTCCTGTAGGTTCTCTTTTGAGGCTACACGTGTAGAGGTACGAGCCACACCAAATATTTTTGAGTTACAACGTGTTGTTAGGAGATACAAGCAAATATTGTATGATGCGTTATTTCTTCTCGTAAAGTGTTTCCAATATGTACTTATTTGTCTTTACTCTGCAACACTGTATTTCCTTATAACGTGGTATTCTTACATATTCTTTCGAGGGAAAACTCTCCTGTACATTCTCTTTTGAGGCTAGAAGCTTAGACAAACACGCAACTCCAAAGCTTTTCGAGTTACCACGTGTTGTTTAGGAAAAAGAAGGAAATTTTGCACGATGCGAGATTTCCATAAAACGTGGTTTTCTGAAAAATTTTGACGAAAGAAAATTCTCCTGTGGGTTCTATTTTGATGCTACACGTTTAGACACACACGCCACACAAAATCTTTTCGGGTTATAACGTGTTGTTTAGGAGATACAAGCTAATTTTATACGATGCGTTATTTCTTCTCTTAAAGATTTCCAATACGTACGTAGTTGTCTTTACTCTGCAACACGGTATTTCCTTATAACGTGGTATTCTTACATATTCTTTCGAGAGAAAACTCTCCTGTGCGTTCTCTTTTGAGGCTACAAGCTTAGAAATGCATGCAACACCAAAGCTTTTCGAGTTACAACGTGTTGTTTAGGAAAAACAAGATAATTTCGCACGATGTGAGATTTCCTTAAAATGTGGTTTTCTGACAAATATTGACGAAAGAAAATTCTCCTATGGGTTTTCTTTTGAGGCTACACGTTTAGTCACACATGCCACACCAAGTCTTTTCGAGTTACAACGTGTTGTTGAGGAGATACAAGCTATTTTTTACGATGTGTTATTTTTTCTCATAATGTTAAAGTGTTTCCAATATGTAAGTATTTGTCTTTACTCTGCAACACTGTATTTCCTTATAACGTGGTATTCTTACATATTCTTTCTAGAGAAAACTCTCCATTGCCTTCTCTTTTGAGGCTACACGCTAAGACTTACACGCAACACCAAAGCTTTTCGAGTTACAACATGTTGTTTAGGAAAAACAAGATAATTTCACACGATGAGGGATTTCCTTAAAACGTGGTTTTCTGACATATTTTGATGAAAGAAAATTCTCCTGTGGGTTCTCTTTTGAGGCTACACGTTTAGGTGTACACGCCACACCAAATCTTTTCAAGTTACAACGTGCTGTTTAGGAGATACAAGCTAATTTTGTACGATGCATTATTTCTTCTCATAAAGTTTACGTGTTTCTAATAAGTGCGTATTTGTCTTTACTCTGCAACACTGTATTTCCTTATAACGTGGTATTCTTGCATATTCTTTCGAGAGAAAACTCTCCTGTGCCTTCTCTTTTGAGGCTACACGCCTAGACATACACGCAACACCAAAGCTTTTCGAGTTACGATGTGTTGTTTAGGAAAAACAAGATAATTTCGCACAATGCGGGATTTCCTTAAAACACGTTTTTCTGGCAAATTTTGACGAAAAAAAATTCTCCTGTGGGTTCTCTTTTAAGCCTACATGTTTAGTTGTAAACGCCAGACCAAATCTTTTCCATTTACAACGTGTTGTTTAGGAGATATAAGCTAATTTTAAATGATGCGTTATTACTTCTCGTAAAGTTTAAGTGTTTCTAATTAGTAGGTATTTGTCTTTACTCTGCCACACTGTATTTCCTTATAATGTGGTATTCTTACATATTGTTTTGAGTGAAAACTCTCCTGTGCCTTCTCTTTTGAGGCTACACGCTTAGACATACACGCAACACCAAAGCTTTTCGAGTTAAGATGTGTTGTTTAGGAAAAACAAGATAATTTTGCACGATGCGGGATTTCCTTATAACATGGTTTTCTGACAAATTTTGATGAAAGAAAATTCTCCTGTGGGTTCTCTTTTGAGGCTACACGTTTAGAATTACACGACACACCAAATCTTTTTAAGTTACAACGTGCTGTTTAGGAGATACAAGCTAAATTTGTATGATAAGTTATTTCTTCTCATAAAGTTTAAGTGTTTCCAATAAGTAAGTATTTGTCTTTACTCTGCAACACTGTATTTCCTTATAACGTGGTATTCTTACATATTCTTTTGAGAGAAAACTCTCCTGTGCCTTCTCTTTTGAGGCTACACGCTTAGACATACACGCAACACCAAATCTTTTCGAGTTACAACGTGTTGATTAGGAAAAACAAGATAATTTCGCACGATGCGAGATTTCCTTAAAACGTGGATTTCTGACAAATTTTGAAGAAAGAAAATTCTCCTGTGGGTTCTCTTTTGAGGCTACACGTTTAGACGTACACGCCACACCAAATCATTTCGAGTTAAAACGTGTTGTTTAGGAGATACAAGCTTGTACGAAGCATTATTTCTTCTCCTAAAATGTTCCAAAACGTACGTATTTGTCTTTGCTCTGCAACACTGTATTTCCTTATAACGTGGTATTCTTACATATTCTTTTGAGAGAAAACTCTCCTGTGCCTTCTCTTTTGAGGCTACACGATTAGATATACAAGCAACGCCAAAGCTTTTCGAGTTACGATGTTTTGTTTAGGAAAAACAAGATAATTTCGCACGATGCGGGATTTCCTTAAAACGTGGTTTTCTGATAAATTTTGACGAAAGAAAATTCTCCTGTGGGTTCTCTTTTGATGCTACACGTTTAGACGCACACGCCACACCAAATATTTTCGAGTTACAACGTGTTGTTTAGGAGATACAAGCTAATTTTTTATGATGCGTTATTTCTTCTCCTAAAGTGTTTCCAATACGTATGTACTTGTCTTTACTCTGCAACACTGTAGTTCCTATTTACGTGGTATTCTTACATATTCTTTTGAGAGAAAACTCTCCGTTGCCTTCTCTTTTGAGGCTACACGCTAAGACTTACACGAAACACCAAAGCTTTTCGAGTTACAACGTGTTGTTTAGGAATAACCAGATAATTTCGCATGATGCGGGATTTCCTTAAACCGTGGTTTTCTGACAAATTTTGACGCAAGAAAATTCTCCTGTGGGTTCTCTTTTGAGGCTACACGTTTAGAAGTACACGCCACACCAAATCATTTCTAGTTAAAACGTGCTGTTAAGAGATACAAGCTAATTTTGCACGACGCATTATTTCTTCTCGTAAAGTTTAAGTGTTTCCAATATGTATGGATTTGTCTTTATTCTGCAACACTGTATTTCCTTATAACTTGGTATTCATACATATTCTTTCAAGAGAAAACTCTCCTGTGCCCTCTCTTTTGAGGCCTCGCGCTTAGACATTCACGCAACAGCAAAGCTTTTCGAGTTACAACGTGTTCTTTAGGAAAACCAAGATAATTTCGCACGATGCAGGATTTCCTTAAAACGTTGTTTTCTTACTAATTTTGACTAAAGAATATTATCCTGTGGGTTCTCCTTTGAGGCCACACATTTAGACGTACAAGCCAAATCAAATCTTTCCGAGTTACAACGTATTGTTTAGGAGATACAAGCTAATTTTGTATGATGCGTTATTTCTTCTTGTACAGTGTTTCCAATACGTATGTATTTGCTTTACTCTGCAACACTGTATTCCTTATAACGTGGTATTCTTACATATTATTTCGAGAGAAAACTCTCCTGTGCCTTCTCTTTTGAGGCTATACCCTTAGACATACACGCAACACCAAAGCTTTTCGAGTGACTACGTGTTGTTTAGGAAAAACAAGGTAATTTCCAACGATGCGGGATTTCCTTAAAACATGGTTTTCAGACAAATTTTGACAAAAGAAAATTCTCCTGTGTGGTTCTCTTTTGAGGCTACACGTTTAGAAGTACACGCCACACCAAATCTTTTCGAGTTACAACGTGCTGTTAGGAGATACAAGCTAATTTTGTATGATGCATTATTTCTTCTCATAAAGTTTAAGTATTTCCAATATGTATGTATTTGTCTTTACTCTGCAACACTGTATTTCCTTATAACGTGGTATTCTTACATATTCTTTGGAGAGAAAACTCTCCTGTGCATTCCCTTTTGTGGCTACATGCTTAGACATACATGCAACACCAAAGCTTTTCGAGTTACAACGTGTTGTTTAGGAAAAACAAGATAATTTCGCACGATGCGGGATTTCCTTAAAACGTGGTTTTCTGAAAAAATTTGATGAAAGAAAATACTCCTGTGGGTTCTCTTTTGAGGCTACACGTTTATACGTACACCCCACACCAAATCTTTTCGAGTTATAACGTGTAGTTTAGGAGATACAAGCTAATTTTGTACGATGCATTATTTCTCCTTCTAAAGTGTTTCCAATACGTAGGTATTTGTCTTTACTCTGCAACACTGTATTTCCTTATAACGTGGTATTCTTACATATTCTTTAGAGAGAAAACTCTCCTGTGCCTTCTCTTTTGAGGCTACACGCTTAGACATACACGCAACACCAAAGCTTTTCGAGTTACGACGTGTTGTTTAGGAAAAACAAGAAAATTTCGCTAGATGTGGGATTTCCTTAAAACGTGGTTTACTGACCAATTTTGACGAAAGAAAATTCTCCTGTGTGGTTCTCTTTTGAGGCTACACGTTTAGAAGTACACGCCACACCAAATCTTTTCGAGTTACAACGTGCTGTTAGGAGATACAAGCTAATTTTGTATGATGCATTATTTCTTCTCATAAAGTTTAAGTGTTTCCAATATATATGTATTTGTCTTTACTCTGCAACACTGTATTTCCTTATAACGTGGTATTCTTACATATTCTTTGGAGAGAAAACTCTCCTGCGCATTCCCTTTTGTGGCTACATGCTTAGACATACATGCAACACCAAAGCTTTTGGAGTTACAACGTGTTGTTTAGGAAAAACAAGATAATTTCGCACGATGCGGGATTTCCTTAAAACGTGGTTTTCTGACAAATTTTGACCTAAGAATATTCTCCTGTGGGTTCTTTTTTGAGGCTACACTTTTAGACGTGCAAGCCACATCAAATCTTTTCGAGTTACAACGTGTTGTTTAGGAGGTACAAGCTAATTTTGTACGATGCATTATTTCTTCTCGTAAAGTTTAAGTGTTTCCAATATGTACGTATTTGTCTTTTCTCTGCAACACTGTATATCCTTATAAGGTGGTATTCTTACATATTCGTTCGAGAGAAAACTCTCCTGTGCCTTCTTCTTTGAGGCTACATGATTAGACATACACACAAAACCAAAGCTTTTCGAGTTACGAAGTATTGTTTAGGAAAAACAAGATAATTTCGCACGATGCAGTATTTCCTTAAAATGTGGTTTTCTAACAAATTTTGACGAAAGAAAATTCTCCTATGGGTTCTCTTTTGAGGCTACACGTTTTGTCATATATGCCGCACCAAATCCTTTCGAGTTACAACGTGTTGTTTAGGAGATACAAGCTATTTTTTACGATGTGTTATTATTTCTCATAAAGTTTAAGTTTTTCCATTACGTACTTATTTGTCTTTACTCTGCAACACTTTATTTCCTTATAACGTGGTATTCTTACATATTCTTTCGAGAGAAAACTCTCCATTGCCGTCTCTTTTGAGGCTACACGCTAAGACTTACACGCAACACCAAAGCTTTTCGAGTTACAACGTGTTGTTTAGGAAAAACAAGATAATTACACACGATGCGGGATTTCCTTAAAACGTGGTTTTCTGACAAATTTTGAGGAAAGAAAATTCTCTTGTGGGTTCTCTTTTGAGGCTACACGTTTAGATATACACGCCACACCAAATCTTTTCAAGTTACAACGTGCTGTTTCGGAGATACAAGCTAATTTTGTATGATGCATCATTTCTTCTCGTAAAGTTTAAGTGTTTCCAATAAGTGCTTATTTGTCTTTACTCTGCAACACTGTATTTCCTTATAACGTGGTATTCTTACATATTCTTTCGAGAGAAAACTCTCCATTGCCGTCTCTTTTGAGGCTACACGCCTAGACATACACGCAACACCAAAGCTTTTCGAGTTATGATGTGTTGTTTAGAAAAAACAAGGTATTTTCGAACGATGCGGGATTTCCTTAAAACATGGTTTTCTGACAAATTTTGACGAAGAAAATTCTCCTGTGGGTTCTCTTTTAAGGCTACATGTTTAGTTGTAAACGCCACACCAAATCGTTTCGAGTTACAACGTGTTGTTTAGGAGATATAAGCTAATTTTGTATGATGCTTTATTTCTTCTCTAATGTTTAAGTGTTTCCAATACGTATGTAATTGTCTTTACTCTGCAACACTGTATTTCCTTATAACGTGGTATTCTTACATATTGTTTCGAGAGAAAACTCTCCTGTGCCTTCTCTTTTGAGGCTACACGCTTAGACATACACGCAACACCAAAGCTTTATGCGTTAAGATGAGTTGTTTAGGAAAAAGATAATTTTGCAAGATGCGGGATTTCCTTAAAACATGGTTTTCTGACATTTTCACAAAGAAAATTCTCCTGTGGGTTCTCTTTTGAGGCTACACGTTTAGACTTACACGCCACACCAAATCTTTTCGAGTTACAACGTGTTGTTTAGGAGATACAAGCTAATTTTTTACGATAAGTTATTTCTTCTCGTAAAGTTTAAGTGTTTCCAATACGTATGTATTTGTCTTTATCTGCAACACTGTATTTTCTTATAACGTGGTATTCTTACATATTCATTCGAGAGAAAACTCTCCTGTGCCTTCTCTTTTGAGGCTAAACGGTTAGACATACACGCAACACCAAAGCTTTTCGAATTACAACGTGTTGTTTAGGCAAAACAAGATAATTTTTCACGATGCAGGATTTCCTTAAAACGTGGTTTTCTGACAAATTTTGACGAATGAAAATTCTCCTGTGGGTTCTCTTTTGAGGCTACATGTTTAGACATACACGCCATACCAAATATTTTCGAGTTACAACGTGTTGTTTAGGAGATACAAGCTAATTTTGTACGATGCGTTATTTCTACTCCTAAAGTTTCTCCAATGCATACATATTTGTCTTTACTCTGCAAAACTGTATTTCTTTATAACGTGGTATTCTTACATATTCTTTCGAGAGAAAACTCTCCTGTGCCTTCTCTTTTGAGGCTACACGCTTAGACATACACGCAACACCAAAGCTTTTCGAGTACAACATGTTGATTAGGAAAAACAAGATAATTTCGCACGATGCGGGATTACCTTAAAACATGGTTTTCTGACAAATTTTGACGAAAGAAAATACTCCTGTGGGTTCTCTTTTGAGGCTACACATTTAGACGTACATGCCACACCAAATCATTTCGAGTTACAACGTGTTGTTTAGGAGAAACAAGCTAATTTTTTACGATGCGTTATTTCTTCTCATAAAGTTTTAGTGTTTCCATTACGTACATATTTGCCTTTACTCTGCAACACTGTATTTCCTTATAACGTGGTATTCTTGCATATTCTTTCGAGAGAAAACTCTCCTGTGCGTTCTCCTTTGAGGCTACATGCTTAGACATTCACGCAACACCAAAGCTTTTCGATTTACAACGTGTTGTTTAGGAAAAACAAGATAATTTCGCAAGATGCGGGATTTCCTTAAAACGTGGTTTTCTGACAAATTTTGACGAAAGAAAACTCTCCTGTGGGTACTCTTTTGAGGCTACACGTTTAGACGTGCACCCCACACCAAATCTTTTCGAGTTACAACGAGTTGTTTAGGACATACAAGCTAATGCGTTATTTCAGATATAATGCCAGATGCGTTATTTCTCTCATAAAGTGTTTCCAATACGTATGTATTTGTCTTTACTCTGCAACACTGTATTTCCTTATAACGTGGTATCCTTACATATTCTTTCGAGAGAAAACTCTCCTGTGCGTTCTCTTTTGAGGCTACACGCTTAGACATGCACGCAACACCAAAGCTTTCGAGTTACAACGTGTTGTTTAGGAAAAACAAGATAATTTCGCAAGATGCGGGATTTCCTTAAAATGTGGTTTTCTGACAAATTTTGACGAAAGAAAATTATCCTGTGGGTTCTCTTTTGAGGCTACAAGTTTAGGCGTACACACCACACCAAATCTTTTCAAGTTATAACGTGTTGTTTAGGAGATACAAACTAATTTTGTAAGATGCCTTATTTCTTCTCGTAAAGTTTAAGTTTTTCCAATAAGTACGTATTTGTCTTTACTCTGCAACACTGTATTTCCTTATAACGTGGTATTCTTACATATTCTTTCGAGAGAAAACTCTCCTGGGCATTCTCCTTTGAGGTTACAGGCTTAGACATACACGCAACACCAAAGCTTTTCGAGTTAAAATGTTTTGTTTAGGAAAAACAAGATAATTTCGCACGATGCGGAATTTCCTTAATACGTGGATTTCTGACAAATTTTGACCAAAGAAAATTCTCCTATGGGTTCTCTTTTGAGGCTACACGTTTAGACGTACAGGCCACACCAAATCTTTTTAAGTTACAACGTGTTGTTTAGGAGATACAAGCTAATTTTGTACGATGCGTTATTTCTTCTCTTAAGTTTAAGTTTTTCCAATAAGTACGTATTTGTCTTTACTCTGCAACACTGTATTTCCTTATAACGTGGTATTCTTACATATTCTTTCGAGAGAAAACTCTCCTGTGCATTCTCTTTTGAGGCTACACGCTTAGACATACACGCAACACCAAAGCTTTTCGAGTTAAAACGTTTTGTTTAAGAAAAATAAGATAATTTCGCAGAATGCTGGATTTCCTTAAAACGTGGTTTTCTGACAAATTTTGACGAAAGAAAATTTTCCTGTGGGTTCTCTTTTGAGGCTACAAGTTTAGACATACACACCACACCAAATCTTTTCGAGTTATAATGTGTTGTTTAGGAGATACAAACTAATTTTGTAAGATGCCTTATTTCTTCTCGTAAGGTTTAAGTTTTTCCAATAAGTACGTATTTGTCTTTACTCTGCAACACTGTATTTCCTTATAACGTGGTATTCTTACATATTCTTTCGAGAGAAAACTCTCCTGTGTGTTCTCTTTTGAGGCTACACGCTTAGACATACACGCAACACGAAAGCTTTTCGAGTTAAAACGTTTGGTTTAGGAAAAACAAGATAATGTCGCACTATGCGGGATTTCCTTAATACATGGTTTTCTGACAAATTTTGACCAAAGAAAATTCAACTATGGGTTCTCTTTTCAGGCTACACGTTTAGACGTACAGGCCACACCAAATCTTTTTATGTTACAACGTGTTGTTTAGGAGATACAAGCTAATTTCTTATGATGCGTTATTTCTTCTCGTAAAGTTTTTCCAAGACGTAAGTATTTGTCTTTACTCTGCAACACTGTATTTCCTAATAACGTGGTATTCTTACATATTCCTTTGAGAAAAAACTCTCCTTTGCGTTCTCTTTTGAGGCTACACGCTTAGACATACATGCAACACCAAAGCTTTTCGAGTTACAAAGTGTTGTTTAGGAAAAACAAGATATTTTTGCACGATGCGGGATTTCCTTAAAACGTGGTTTTCTGACAAATTTTGACGAAAGAAAATACTCCTGTCGGTTCTCTTTTGAGGCTACACATTTAGCCGTACACGCCACACCAAATCTTTTCGAGTTACAACGTGTTGTTTAGGAGAAACAAGGTAATTTTTCTATGATGCGTTATTTCTTCTCGTAAAGTTTAAGTGTTTCCCTTACATACATATTTGCCTTTACTCTGCAACACTGTAATTCCTTATAACGTGGTATTCTTGCATATTCTTTCGAGAGAAAACTCTCCTGTGCGTTCTCCTTTGAGGCTACATGCTTAGACATTCACGCAACACCAAAGCTTTTCGAGTTACAACGTGTTGTTTAGGAATAACAAGATAATTTCGCACGATGCGGGATTTCCTTAAAACGTGGTTTTCTGACAAATTTTGACGAAATAAAGCGCTCCTGTGGGTACTCTTTTGAGGCTACACGTTTAGACGTACAAGCCACACCAAATCTTTTCAAGTTACAACGTGTTGTTTAGGAGATACAAGCGAATTTTGTACGATGCGTTATTTCTTCTCATAAAGTTTAAGTTTTTCCAATAAGTACGTATTTGTCTTTACTCTGCAACACTGTATTTCCTTATAACGTGGTATTCTTACATATTCTTTCGAGAGAAAACTCTCCTGTGCGTTCTCTTTTGAGGCTACACGCTTAGACATACACGCAACACCAAAGCATTTCGAGTTAAAACGTTTTGTTTAGGAAAAACAAGATAATTTCGCACGATGCAGGATTTCCTTAATAAGTGGTTTTCTGACAAAAACTGACCAAAGAAAATTCTCCTATGGCTTCTCTTTTCAGGCTACACGTTTAGACGTACAGGCCACACCAAATCTTTTTAAGTTGCAACGTGTTGTTTAGTAGATACAAGCTAATTTTGTACGATGCGTTATTTCTTCTCGTAAAGTTTTTCCAATACATAAGTATTTGTCTTTACTCTGCAACACTGTATTTCCTAATAACGTGGTATTCTTACATATTCTTTCGAGAAAAAACTCTCCTTTGCGTTCTCCTTTGAGGCTACACGCTTACACATAGAAGCAACACCAAAGCTTTTCGAGTTACAACGTGTTGTTTAGGAGATACAAGCTAATTTCTTACGATGCGTTATTTCTTCTCGTAAAGTTTTTCCAAGACGTAAGTATTTGTCTTTACTCTGCAACACTGTATTTCCTTATAACGTGGTATTCTTACATATTCTTTCGAGAAAAAACTCTCCTTTGCATTCTCTTTTGAGGCTATACGCTTAGACATACACGCAGCACCAAAGCTTTTCGAGTTACAACGTGTTGTTTAGGAAAAACAAGATAATTTCGCACAATGCGGGATTTCCTTAAAACGTGGTTTTCTGACAAAATTTAACGAACAAAAATTCTCCTGTGGGTTCTCTTTTGAGGCTACATGTTTAGACATACACACCACACCAAATCTTTCCGAGTTATATCGTGTTGTTTAGGAGATACATACTAATTTTGTACGATGCCTTATTTCTTCTCATAAAGTTTAAGTGTTTCCAATAAGTACGTATTTGTCTTTACTCTGCAACACTGTATTTCCTTATAACGTGGTATTCTTACATATTCTTTCGAGAGAATACTCTCCTGTGCGTTCTCTTTTGAGGCTACACGCTTAGACATACACGCAACACCAAAGCTTTTCGAGTTAAAACGTTTGGTTTAGAAAAAACAAGATAATTTCGCACTATGCGGGATTTCCTTAATACGTGGTTTTCTGACATATTTTGACCAAAGAAAATTCTCCTATGAGTTCTCTTTTCAGGCTACACATTAAGACATACAGGCCACACCAAATCTTTTTAAGTTACAACGTGTTGTTTAGGAGATACAAGCTAATTTCTTATGATGCGTTATTTCTTCTCGTAAAGTTTTTTCCAATACGTAAGTATTTTTCTTTACTCTGCAACACTGTATTTCCTAATAACGTCGTATTCTTACACATTCTTTCGAGAAAAAAACTCTCCTTTGCGTTCTCTTTTGAGGCTACACGCTTAGACATACACGCAACACCAAAGCTTTTCGAGTTACAACGTGTTTTTTAGGAAAAACAAGATAATTTCGCACGATGCGGGATTTCCTTAAAACGTGGTTTTCTGACAAATTTGGACGAAAGAAAATACTCCTGTGGGTTCTCTTTTGAGGCTACACATTTAGACGTACATGCCACACCAAATCATTTCGAGTTACAACGTGTTGTTTAGGAGAAACAAGCTAATTTTTTACGATGCTTTATTTCTTCTCATAAAGTTTTAGTGTTTCCATTACATACATATTTGCCTTTACTCTGCAACACTGTATTTCCTTATAACGTGGTATTCTTGCATATTCTTTCGAGAGAAAACTCTCCTGTGCGTTCTCCTTTGAGGCTACATGCTTAGACATTCACGCAACACCAAAGCTTTTCGATTTACAACGTGTTGTTTAGGAAAAACAAGATAATTTCGCAAGATGCGGGATTTCCTTAAAACATGGTTTTCTGACAAATTTTGACGAAATAAAACTCTCCTGTGGGTACTCTTTTGAGGCTACACGTTTAGACGTGCACCCCACACCAAATCTTTTCGAGTTACAACGAGTTGTTTAGGACATACAATCTAATTTTGCCAGATGCGTTATTTCTCTCATAAAGTGTTTCCAATACGTACGTATTTGTCTTTATTCTGCAACACTGTATTTCCTTATAACGTGGTATCCTTACATATTCTTTCGAGAGAAAACTCTCCTGTGCGTTCTCTATTGAGGCTACAAGCTTAGACATACACGCAACACCAAAGCTTTCGAGTTACAACGTGTTGTTTAGGAAAAACAAGATAATTTCGCAAGATGCGGGATTTCCTTAAAACGTGGTTTTCTGACAAATTTTGACAAAAGAAAATTATCCTGTGGGTTCTCTTTTGAGGCTACAAGTTTAGACGTACACACCACACCAAATCTTTTCAAGTTATAACGTGTTGTTTAGGAGATACAAACTAATTTTGTAAGATGCCTTATTTCTTCTCGTAAAGTTTAAGTTTTTCCAATAAGTACGTATTTGTCTTTACTCTGCAACACTGTATTTCCTTATAACGTGGTATTCTTACATATTCTTTCGAGAGAAAACTCTCCTGGGCATTCTCCTTTGAGGTTACAGGCTTAGACATACACGCAACACCAAAGCTTTTCGAGTTAAAACGTTTTGTTTAGGAAAAACAAGATAATTTCGCACGATGCGGAATTTCCTTAATACGTGGTTTTCTGACAAATTTTGACCAAAGAAAATTCTCCTATGGGTTCTCTTTTGAGGCTACAGGTTTAGACATACAGGCCACACCAAATCTTTTTAAGTTACAACGTGTTGTTTAGGAGATACAAGCTAATTTTGTACGATGCGTTATTTCTTCTCTTAAGTTTAAGTTTTTCCAATAAGTACGTATTTGTCTTTACTCTGCAACACTGTATTTCCTTATAACGTGGTATTCTTACATATTCTTTCGAGAGAAAACTCTCCTGTTCGTTCTCTTTTGAGGCTACACGCTTAGACATACACGCAACACCAAAGCTTTTCGAGTTAAAACGTTTTGTTTAAGAAAAACAAGATAATTTAGCATGATGCGGGATTTCCTTAAAACGTGGTTTTCTGACAAATTTTGACGAAAGAAAATACTCCTGTGGGTTCTCTTTTGAGGCTACACATTTAGACGTGGCCGAGACACTAAATCTTGTCGAGTTACAACGTGTTGTTTAGGAGATACAAGCTAATTTTTTTACGATGCATTATTTCTTCTCATAAAGTTTAAGTGTTTCCATTATGTAAAAATTTGGCTTTACTCTGCAACACTGTATTTCCTTATAACGAGGTATTCTTGCATATTCTTTTGAGAGAAAACTCTCCTGTGCGGTCTCCTTTGAGGCTACATGCTTAGACATACACTCAACTCCAAAGCTTTTCGAGTTACAACATGTTGTTTAGGAAAAACAACATAATTTCGCACGATGCGGGATTTCCTTAAAACGTGGTATTCTGACAAATTTTGACCAAATAAAACTCTCCTGTGTGTACTCTTTTGAGGCTACACGTTTAGACGTACACGCCACACCAAATCTTTTCGAGTTACAACCTGTTTAGGAGATACAAGCTAATTTTTTACGATGCGTTATTTCTTCTCGTAAAGTGTTTCCAATAAGTACGTATTTGTCTTTACTCTGCAACACGGTATTTCCTTAATACGTGGTATTCTTACATATTCTTTCGAGAGAAAACTCTCCTGTGCGTTCTCTTTTGAGGGTACACGCTTAAACATACACGCAACACCAAAGCTTTTCGAGTTACAATGTGTTGTTTATGAAGAACAAGATAATTTCTCACGATGCGGGATTTCCTTAAAACGTGGTTTTCTGACAAATTTTGACAAACGAAAATTGTCCTGTGGTTCTCTTTTGAGGCTACACCTTTAGACGTACACGCCACACCAAATCATTTCGAGTTACAACGTGTTGTTTAGGAGATACAAGCTAATATTGTACGATGCTTTATTTCATCTAGTAAAGTTTAAGGGTTTCCAATACGTAAGTATTTGTCTTTATTCTGCAACACTGTACTTCCTTATAACGTGGTATTCTCACATATTCTTTCGAGAGAAAACTCTCCTGTGTGTTCTCTTTTGAGGCTACACGCTTAGACATACACGCATCACCAAAGATTTTCGAGTTACTACGTGTTGTTTAGGAAAAACAAGATAATTTCGCACGATGCTGGATTTCCTTAAAACGTGGTTTTCTGAAACTTTGACGAAAGAAAATTCTCCTATGGGTTCTCTTTTGAGGCTACAAGTTTAGACGTACAGGCCACACCAAATCTTTTCGAGTTACAAAGTGTTGTTTAGGAGATATGAGCTAATTTTGTACGATGCTTTATTTCATCTCGTAAAGTTTAAGGGTTTCCAATAAGTACGTATTTTTCTTTACTCTGCAACACTGTATTTCCTTATAACGTGGTATTCTTACATATTCTTTTGAGAGAAAACTCCCCTGTGTGTTCTCTTTTAAGGCTACACGCTGAGACATACACGCAACACCAAAGGTTTTCGAGTTACAACGTGTTGTTTAGGAAAAACAAGATAATTTCGCACGATGTAGGATTTCCTTAATACGTGGTTTTGTGACAAATTTGACCAAAGAAAATTCTCCTGTGTGTTCTCTTTTTGAGGCTACACGTTTAGACGTACCTGCCACACCAAACATTTTCGAGTTACAACGTGTTGTTTAGGAGATACAAGCTAATTTTTTATGATACGTTATTTCTTCACGTAAAGTGTTTCCAATATGTACGTATTTGTCTTTACTCTGCAACACTGTATTTCCTTATAACCTGGTATTCTTACTTATTCTTTTGAGTAAAAACTCTCCTGTGTGTTCTCTTTTGAGGCTACACACTGAGACATACACGCAACACCCAAGCTTTTTGAGTTACAACGTGTTGTTTAGGAAAAACAAGATAATTTCGCAGGATGCGGGATTTCGTTAATACTTTGTTTTCTGACCAATTTTGACGAAAGAAAATTCTCCAGTCGGTTCTCTTTTGAGGCTAAACTTTTAGACATACACGCCAAACTAAATGTTTTCGAGTTTCCACTTGTTGTTTAGGAGATACAAGCTAATATTGTGTGATGCTTAATTTCTTCTCGTAATATGTTTCCAATATGTACGTATTTGTCTTTACTTTGCAACACTGTATTTCCTTATAACGTTGAATTTTTACATGTTCTAATGAGAGAAAACTCTCCTGTGCATTCTCTTTTGAGGCTACACGCTTAGACATACACGCAACACCAAAGCTTTTCGAGTTACCACTTGTTGTTTAGGAAAAACAAGATAATTTCCCACGGTGCGGTATTTCCTTAAAACGTGGTTTTCTGACAAATTTTGACGAAAGAAAATTCTCCTTTGTGTTCTCCTTTGAGGCTACACGTTTAGACATACACGCCAAACCAAATCTTTTCGACTTACCATGTGTTGTTTAGGAGAAATTATCTTGTTTTTTCTAAACCAAACGTTTTAACTCGAAAAGCTTTGGTGTTGCGTGTATGTCTAAGCGTGTAGCCTCAAAAGAGAACGCACAGGAGAGTTTTCTCTCGAAAGAATATGTAAGAATACCACGTTATAAGGAAATACAGTGTTGCAGAGTAAAGACAAATACGTACTTATTGGAAACACTTAAACTTTACGAGAAGAAATAAGGCATCGTAAAATATTAGTATGTATCTCCTAAACAACACGATATAACTCGGAAAGATTTGGTGTGGTGTGTATGTCTAAACATGTAGCCTCAAAAGAGAACCCACAGGAGAATTTTTGTTCGTTAAATTTTGTCAGAAAACCACCTTTTAAGGAAATCCCGCATTGTGCGAAATTATCTTGTTTTTCCTAAACAACACGTTGTAACTCAAAAAGCTTTGGTGCTGCGTGTATGTCTAAGCGTATAGCCTCAAAAGAGAACGCAAAGGAGAGTTTTTTCTCGAAAGAATATGTAAGAATACCACGTTATTAGGAAATACAGTGTTGCAGAGTAAAGACAAATACTTACGTCTTGGAA
Source organism: Apodemus sylvaticus (assembly GCF_947179515.1). NCBI lineage: Eukaryota > Metazoa > Chordata > Mammalia > Rodentia > Muridae > Apodemus > Apodemus sylvaticus. The sequence goes on along the minus strand of NW_026263049.1, from coordinate 41,133 downwards.
AAACTTTACGAGAAGAAATAACGCATCGTAAGAAATTAGCTTGTATCTCCTAAACAACACGTTGTAACTCGAAAAGCTTTGGTGTTGCGTCTATGTGTAAGCGTGTAGCCTCAAAGGAGAACGCAAAGGAGAGTTTTTTCTCGAAAGAATATGTAAGAATACCACGTTATTAGGAAATACAGTGTTGCAGAGTAAAGACAAATACTTATGTATTGGAAAAACTTTACGAGAAGAAATAACGCATCGTAAAAAATTAGCTTGTATCTACTAAACAACACATTGCAACTTAAAAAGATTTGGTGTGGCCTGTACGTCTAAACGTGTAGCCTGAAAAGAGAAGCCATAGGAGAATTTTCTTTGGTCAAAATTTGTCAGAAAACCACGTATTAAGGAAATCCCGCATCGTGCGAAATTATCTTGTTTTTCCTAAACAAAACGTTTTAACTCGAAATGCTTTGGTGTTGCGTGTATGTCTAAGCGTGTAGACTCAAAAGAGAACGCACAGGAGAGTTTTCTCTCGAAAGAATATGTAAGAATACCACGTTATAAGGAAATAGAGTGTTGCAGAGTAAAGACAAATACGTACTTATTGGAAAAACTTAAACTTTACGAGAAGAAATAACGCATCGTACAAAATTAGCTTGTATCTCCTAAACAACACGTTGTAACTTGAAAAGATTTGGTGTGGCTTGTATGTCTAAAAGTGTAGCCTCAAAAGAGTACCCACAGGAGCGTTTTATTTCGTCAAAATTTGTCAGAAAACCACGTTTTAAGGAAATCCCGCATCGTGCGAAATTATCTTGTTTTTCCTAAACAACACATTGTAACTCGAAAAGCTTTGGTGTTGCGTGAATGTCTAAGCATATAGCCTCAAAGGAGAACGCACAGGAGAGTTTTCTCTCGAAAGAATATGCAAGAATACCACGTTATAAGGAAATACAGTGTTGCAGAGTAAAGGCAAATATGTACGTAATGGAAACACTTAAACTTTATGAGAAGAAATAACGCATCGTAGAAAAATTACCTTGTTTCTCCTAAACAACACGTTGTAACTCGAAAAGATTTGGTGTGGCGTGTACGTCTAAATGTGTAGCCTCAAAAGAGAACCGACAGGAGTATTTTCTTTCGTCAAAATTTGTCAGAAAACCACGTTTTAAGGAAATCCCGCATCGTGCAAAAATATCTTGTTTTTCCTAAACAACAAGTTGTAACTCGAAAAGCTTTGGTGTTGCGTGTATGTCTAAGCGTGTAGCCTCAAAAGAGAACGCACAGGAGAGTTTTCTCTCGAAAGAATATGTAAGAATACCACGTTATAAGGAAATACAGTGTTGCACAGTAAAGACAAATACGTACTTATTGGAAACACTTAAACTTTACGAGAAGAAATAAGGCATCGTACAAAATTAGTATGTATCTCCTAAACAACACGATATAACTCGGAAAGATTTGGTGTGGTGTGTATGTCTAAACATGTAGCCTCAAAAGAGAACCCACAGGAGAATTTTTGTTCGTTAAATTTTGTCAGAAAACCACGTTTTAAGGAAATCCCGCATTGTGCGAAATTATCTTGTTTTTCCTAAACAACACGTTGTAACTCGAAAAGCTTTGGTGCTGCGTGTATGTCTAAGCGTGTAGCCTCAAAAGAGAACGCAAAGGAGAGTTTTTTCTCGAAAGAATATGTAAGAATACTACGTTATTAGGAAATACAGTGTTGCAGAGTAAAGACAAATACTTACGTCTTGGAAAAACTTTACGAGAAGAAATAACGCATCGTAAGAAATTAGCTTGTATCTCCTATACAACACGTTGTAACATAAAAAGATTTGGTGTGGCCTGTACGTCTAAACGTGTAGCCTGAAAAGAGAACCCATAGGAGAATTTTCTTTGGTCAAAATTTGTCAGAAAACCATGTATTAAGGAAATCCCGCATAGTGCGACATTATCTTGTTTTTCCTAAACCAAACGTTTTAACTCGAAAAGCTTTCGTGTTGCGTGTATGTCTAAGCGTGTAGCCTCAAAAGAGAACACACAGGAGAGTTTTCTCTCGAAAGAATATGTAAGAATACCACGTTATAAGGAAATACAGTGTTGCAGAGTAAAGACAAATACGTACTTATTGGAAAAACTTAAACCTTACGAGAAGAAATAAGGCATCTTACAAAATTAGCTTGTATCTCCTAAACAACACATTATAACTCGATAAGATTTGGTGTGGTGTGTATGTCTAAACGTGTAGCCTCAAAAGAGAACCCACAGGAAAATTTTCTTTTGTCAAAATTTGTCAGAAAACCACGTTTTAAGGAAATCCCGCATTCTGCGAAATTATCTTGTTTTTCTTAAACAAAACGTTTTAACTCGAAAAGCTTTGGTGTTGCGTGTATGTCTAAGGGTGTAGCCTCAAAAGAGAACGCACAGGAGAGTTTTCTCTCGAAAGAATATGTAAGAATACCACGTTATAAGGAAATACAGTGTTGCAGAGTAAAGACAAATACGTACTTATTGGAAAAACTTAAACTTAAGAGAAGAAATAACGCATCGTACAAAATTAGCTTGTATCTCCTAAACAACACGTTGTAACTTAAAAAGATTTGGTGTGGCCTGTACGTCTAAACGTGTAGCCTCAAAAGAGAACCCATAGGAGAATTTTCTTTGGTCAAAATTTGTCAGAAAACCACGTATTAAGGAAATTCCGCATCGTGCGAAATTATCTTGTTTTTCCTAAACAAAACATTTTAACTCGAAAAGCTTTGGTGTTGCGTGTATGTCTAAGCCTGTAACCTCAAAGGAGAATGCCCAGGAGAGTTTTCTCTCGAAAGAATATGTAAGAATACCACGTTATAAGGAAATACAGTGTTGCAGAGTAAAGACAAATACGTACTTATTGGAAAAACTTAAACTTTACGAGAAGAAATAAGGCATCTTACAAAATTAGTTTGTATCTCCTAAACAACATGTTATAACTTGAAAAGATTTGGTGTGGTGTGTACGTCTAAACTTGTAGCCTCAAAAGAGAACCCACAGGATAATTTTCTTTCGTCAAATTTGTCAGAAAACCACGTTTTAAGGAAATCCCGCATCTTGCGAAATTATCTTGTTTTTCCTAAACAACACGTTGTAACTCGAAAGCTTGGGTGTTGCGTGTATGTCTAAGCGTGTAGCCTCAAAAGAGAACGCACAGGAGAGTTTTCTCTCGAAAGAATATGTAAGGATACCACGTTATAAGGAAATACAGTGTTGCAGAGTAAAGACAAATACGTACGTATTGGAAACACTTTATGAGAGAAATAAGGCATCTGGCAAAATTAGCTTGTATGTCCTAAACAACTCGTGTAACTCGAAAAGATTTGGTGTGGGGTGCACGTCTAAACGTGTAGCCTCAAAAGAGTACCCACAGGAGAGTTTTATTTCGTCAAAATTTGTCAGAAAACCACGTTTTAAGGAAAGCACGCATCTTGCGAAATTATCTTGTTTTTCCTAAACAACACGTTGTAAATCGAAAAGCTTTGGTGTTGCGTGAATGTCTAAGCATGTAGCCTCAAAGGAGAACGCACAGGAGAGTTTTCTCTCGAAAGAATATGCAAGAATACCACGTTATAAGGAAATACAGTGTTGCAGAGTAAAGGCAAATATGTACGTAATGGAAACACTAAAACTTTATGAGAAGAAATAACGCATCGTAAAAAATTAGCTTGTTTCTCCTAAACAACACGCTGTAACTCGAAATGATTTGGTGTGGCATGTACGTCTAAATGTGTAGCCTCAAAAGAGAACCCACAGGAGTATTTTCTTTCGTCAAAATTTGTCAGAAAACCACGTTTTAAGGAAATCCCGCATCGTACGGAATTATCTTGTTTTTCCTAAACAACACGTTGTAACTCGAAAAGCTTTGGTGTTGCGTGTATGTCTAAGCGTGTAGCCTCAAAAGAGAACGCAAAGGAGAGTTTTTTCTCGAAAGAATGTGTAAGAATACGACGTTATTAGGAAATACAGTGTTGCAGAGTAAAGACAAATACTTACGTATTGGAAATAACTTTACGAGAAGAAATAACGCATCGTAGAAAAATTACCTTGTTTCTCCTAAACAACACGTTGTAACTTAAAAAGATTTGGTGTGGCCTGTACGTCTAAACGTGTAGCCTGAAAAGAGAACCCATAGGAGAATTTTCTTTGGTCAAAATATGTCAGAAAACCACGTATTAAGGAAATCCTGCATAGTGCGAAATTATCTTGTTTTTTCTAAACCAAACGTTTTAACTCGAAAAGCTTTGGTGTTGCGTGTATGTCTAAGCGTGTAGCCTCAAAAGAGAACGCACAGGAGAGTTTTCTCTCTAAAGAATATGTAAGAATACCACGTTATAAGGAAATACAGTGTTGCAGAGTAAAGACAAATACGTACTTATTGGAAAAACTTAAACTTTACGAGAAGAAATAAGGCATCTTACAAAATTAGTTTGTATCTCCTAAACAACATGTTATAACTTGAAAAGATTTGGTGTGGTGTGTACGTCTAAACTTGTAGCCTCAAAAGAGAACCCACAGGATAATTTTCTTTCGTCAAATTTGTCAGAAAACCACGTTTTAAGGAAATCCCGCATCTTGCGAAATTATCTTGTTTTTCCTAAACAACACGTTGTAACTCGAAAGCTTGGGTGTTGCGTGTATGTCTAAGCGTGTAGCCTCAAAAGAGAACGCACAGGAGAGTTTTCTCTCGAAAGAATATGTAAGGATACCACGTTATAAGGAAATACAGTGTTGCAGAGTAAAGACAAATACGTACGTATTGGAAACACTTTATGAGAGAAATAAGGCATCTGGCAAAATTAGCTTGTATGTCCTAAACAACTCGTGTAACTCGAAAAGATTTGGTGTGGGGTGCACGTCTAAACGTGTAGCCTCAAAAGAGTACCCACAGGAGAGTTTTATTTCGTCAAAATTTGTCAGAAAACCACGTTTTAAGGAAAGCACGCATCTTGCGAAATTATCTTGTTTTTCCTAAACAACACGTTGTAAATCGAAAAGCTTTGGTGTTGCGTGAATGTCTAAGCATGTAGCCTCAAAGGAGAACGCACAGGAGAGTTTTCTCTCGAAAGAATATGCAAGAATACCACGTTATAAGGAAATACAGTGTTGCAGAGTAAAGGCAAATATGTACGTAATGGAAACACTAAAACTTTATGAGAAGAAATAACGCATCGTAAAAAATTAGCTTGTTTCTCCTAAACAACACGCTGTAACTCGAAATGATTTGGTGTGGCATGTACGTCTAAATGTGTAGCCTCAAAAGAGAACCCACAGGAGTATTTTCTTTCGTCAAAATTTGTCAGAAAACCACGTTTTAAGGAAATCCCGCATCGTACGGAATTATCTTGTTTTTCCTAAACAACACGTTGTAACTCGAAAAGCTTTGGTGTTGCGTGTATGTCTAAGCGTGTAGCCTCAAAAGAGAACGCAAAGGAGAGTTTTTTCTCGAAAGAATGTGTAAGAATACGACGTTATTAGGAAATACAGTGTTGCAGAGTAAAGACAAATACTTACGTATTGGAAATAACTTTACGAGAAGAAATAACGCATCGTAGAAAAATTACCTTGTTTCTCCTAAACAACACGTTGTAACTTAAAAAGATTTGGTGTGGCCTGTACGTCTAAACGTGTAGCCTGAAAAGAGAACCCATAGGAGAATTTTCTTTGGTCAAAATATGTCAGAAAACCACGTATTAAGGAAATCCTGCATAGTGCGAAATTATCTTGTTTTTTCTAAACCAAACGTTTTAACTCGAAAAGCTTTGGTGTTGCGTGTATGTCTAAGCGTGTAGCCTCAAAAGAGAACGCACAGGAGAGTTTTCTCTCGAAAGAATATGTAAGAATACCACGTTATAAGGAAATACAGTGTTGCACAGTAAAGACAAATACGTACTTATTGGAAACACTTAAACTTTACGAGAAGAAATAAGACATCGTACAAAATTAGTATGTATCTCCTAAACAACACGATATAACTCGGAAAGATTTGGTGTGGTGTGTATGTCTAAACATGTAGCCTCAAAAGAGAACCCACAGGAGAATTTTTGTTCGTTAAATTTTGTCAGAAAACCACGTTTTAAGGAAATCCCGCATTGTGCGAAATTAACTTGTTTTTCCTAAACAACACATTGTAACTTGAAAAGCTTTGGTGCTGCGTGTATGTCTAAGCGTATAGCCTCAAAAGAGAACGCAAAGGAGAGTTTTTTCTCGAAAGAATATGTAAGAATACCACGTTATTAGGAAATACAGTGTTGCAGAGTAAAGACAAATACTTACGTCTTGGAAAAACTTTACGAGAAGAAATAACGCATCGTAAGAAATTAGCTTGTATCTCCTAAACAACACGTTGTAACTCGAAAAGCTTTGGTGTTGCGTGTATGTGTAAGCGTGTAGCCTCAAAGGAGAACGCAAAGGAGAGTTTTTTCTCGAAAGAATATGTAAGAATACCACGTTATTAGGAAATACAGTGTTGCAGAGTAAAGACAAATACTTATGTATTGGAAAAACTTTACGAGAAGAAATAACGCATCGTAAAAAATTAGCTTGTATCTACTAAACAACACGTTGCAACTTAAAAAGATTTGGTGTGGCCTGTACGTCTAAACGTGTAGCCTGAAAAGAGAAGTCATAGGAGAATTTTCTTTGGTCAAAATTTGTCAGAAAACCACGTATTAAGGAAATCCCGCATCGTGCGAAATTATCTTGTTTTTCCTAAACAACACGTTGTAACTCGAAAAGCTACATGCAACACCAAAGCTTTTCGAGTTACAACGTGCTGTTTAGGAGATACAAGCTAATTTTGTAAGATGTGTTATTTCACTTCGTAAAGTGTTTCCAATAGGTACGTATTTGTCTTTACTCTGAAACACTGTATTTCCTTATAAGGTGGTATTCTTACATATTCTTTCGAGAGAAAACTCTCCTGAGTGTTCTATTTTGAGGCTACACGCTTAGACATACACGCAACACCACAGCTTTTCGAGTTACAACGTGTTGTTTAGGAAAAACAAGATAATTTCGCACTATGCGGGATTTCCTTAAAATGTGGATTTCTGACAAATTTTGACGAAAGAAAATTCTCCTTGGCTTCTCTTTTGAGGCTACACGTTTAGAAGTACACGTCACACCAAATATTTTCGAGTTACAACGTGTTGTTTAGGAGATACAATCTAATTTTTGCGATGCGCTATTTCTTCTCGTAAAGTGTTTCCAATAAGTACGTATTTGTCTTTACTCTGCAACACTGTATTTCCTTATAACGTAGTATTCTTGCATATTCTTTCGAGAGAAAACTCTCCTGTGCCTTCTCTTTTGAGGCTACACACTTAGACAGACACGCAACACTAAAGCTTTTCGAGTTACGACGTGTTGTTTAGGAAAAACAGGATAATTTCCCACGATGCGGGATTTTCTCCAAACTTGGATTTCTGACAAATTTTGACGAAAGAAAATTCTCCTGTGGGTTCTCTTTTGAGGCTACACGTTTAGAAGTACACGTCACACCAAATATTTTCGAGTTACAACGTGTTGTTTAGGAAATACAATCTAATTTTTGCGATGCGCTATTTCTTCTCGTAAAGTGTTTCCAATAAGTACGTATTTGTCTTTACTCTGCAACACTGTATTTCCTTATAACGTAGTATTCTTGCATATTCTTTCGAGAGAAAACTCTCCTGTGCCTTCTCTTTTGAGGCTACACACTTAGACAGACACGCAACACTAAAGCTTTTCGAGTTACGACGTGTTGTTTAGGAAAAACAGGATAATTTCCCACGATGCGGGATTTTCTCCAAACTTGGATTTCTGACAAATTTTGACGAAAGAAAATTCTCCTGTGGGTTCTCTTTTGAGGCTACACGTTTAGACGTACACGCCACACCAAATCTTTTCGAGTTACAACGTGTTGATTAGGAGATACAAGCTAATTTTGTAAGATGCGTTATTTCTTCTCTTAAAGTGTTTCCAATAAGTACGTATTTGTCTTTACTCTGCAACACTGTATTTCCTTTTAACGTGGTACGCTTACATATTCTTTCGAGAGATAATTCTCCTGTGCCTACTCTTTTGAGGCTACACGCTTACCCATACACGCAATACCAAAGCTTTTCGAGTTTCGACGTGTTGTTTCGGAAAAACAAGATCGTTTCACACGATGCTGGATTTCCTTAAAACGTGCTTTTCTAAAAAATTTTGACGAGAGAAAATTCTCCTGTGGGTTCTCTTTTGAGGCTACACGTTTAGACATACACGCCACACCAAAACTTTTCGAGTTAAAACTTGTTGTTTAGGAGATAAAAGCTAATTTTGTAGGATGCTTTATTTCTTCTCGTAAAGTGTTTCCAATACGTATGTATTTGTCTTTACTCTGCAACACTGTATTTCCTTATAACGTGGTATTCTTACATATTCTTTCGAGAGAAAACTCTCCTGTGCCTTCTATTTTGAGGCTACATGCTTAGACATACAGGCAAAACCAAAGCATTTCGTGTTACAACTTGTTGATAAGGAAAAATAAGATAATTTTGCACGATGCGGGATTTCCTTAAAACGTGGTTTTCTGAAAAAGTTTGACGAAAGAAAATTCTGCTGTTGGTTCTCTTTTGAGGCTACACATTTAGACGTACACGCCACACCAAAACCTTTCGAGTTGCAACGTGTTGTTTAGGAGATACAAGCTAATTTTGTATGATGCTTTATTTCTTCTCGTAAAGTGTTTCCAATACGTACGTATTTGTCTTTATTCTGCAACATTGTATTTTCTTATAACGTGGTATTCTTACATATTCTTTCGAGAGAAAACTCTCCTGTGCCTTCTCTTTTGAGGGTACACGCTTAGGCATACAGGCAAAACCAAAGCATTTCGTGTTACAACATGTTGATTAGGAAAAATAAGATAATTTCTCATGATGCGGGATTTCCATAAAACGTGGTTTTCTGACAAATTTTGAGGGAAGAAAATTCTCCTGTTGGTTCTCTTTTGAGGCTACACGTTTAGACGTACACGACACACCAAATCTTTTCGAGTTACAACGTGTTGTATAGGAGATACAAGCTAATTTTGTTAGAAGCGTTATTTCTTCTCGTAAAGTGTTTCCAATACGTATGTATTTTTCTTTACTCTGCAACACTGTATTTCCTTATAACGTGGTATTCTTACATATTCTTTCGAGAGAAACTCTCCTGTACCTTCTATTTTGAAGCTACATGCTTAGACATACACGCAACACCGAAGCTTTTCGAGTTACAACGTGTAGTTTAGGAGATACAAGCTAATTTTGTACGATGCGTTATTTCTTCTCATAAAGTGTTTCCAATATGTACGTATTTGTCTTTGCACCACTGTATTTCCTTATAAGGTGGTATTCTTACATATTCTTTCGATAGAAAACTCTCTTGTGCATTCTCTTTTGAGGCTACAAACTTAGTCATACACGCAACACCAAAGCATTTAGCGTTACAACATGTTGATTAGGAAAAAAAAAGATACTTTCCTTAAAACGTGGTTTTTTGAAAAATTTTGACGAAAGAAAATTCTCCTGTGGGTTCTGTTTTGAGGCTACACGTGTACACGTACACGCCCCACCAAATCCTTTCGAGTTACAACGTGCTGTTTAGGAGATACAAGCTAATTTTGTATGATGCGTTATTTCTTTTCGTAAAGTGTTTCCAATAGAGTACGTATTTGTCTTTGCTCTGAGACACTGTGTTTCCTAATAAAGTGGTATTCTTACATATTCTTTCCATAGAAAACTGACCTGTGCGTTCTCCTTTGAGGCTACACGCTTTGACATACATGCAACACCAAAGCTTTTCGCATTACAACGTGTTGATTAGGAGAAACAAGATAATTTCGCAGGATGGGGGATTTCCTTAAAACGTGGTTTTCTGACAATTTTGACGAAAGAAAATTCTCCTGTGGGTTCTCTTTATAGGCTACACGTTTAGACGTACACGCCACACCAAATCTTTTCGAGTTACAACGTGTTGTTTAGGAGATACAAGCTAATTTTGTTTTTTTTCGTCAAAATTTGTCAGAAAACCACGTTTTAAGGAAATCACGCATCGTGCGAAATTAACTTATTTTTCCTAAACAACACGTTTTAACAGGAAAAGCTTTGCTGTTGCGAGTATATCTAAGCATGTAGCCTCAAAAGAGATCGCACATGAGAGTTTTCTCTTGAAAGAATATGTAACAATACCACGTTATAAGGATATACAGTATTGCAGAGTAAAGACAAATACGTATTGGAAACACTTTACTAGAAGAAATAACGCATCTTACAAAATTAGCTTGCATCTCCTAAACAACACGTTGTAACTCGAAAAGATTTGGTGTGGCCTGTACGTTTAAATATGTAGCCTCAAAGGAGAAATCACAGGAGAATTTTCTTTCATCAAAATTTGTCAGAAAACCACGTTTTAAGGAAATCCCAAATCGTGCGAAATTATCTTGTTTTTCCTAAACAACACATCGTATCTCGAAAAGCTTTGGTGTTGCGTGTATGTCTAAGCGTGTAGCCTCAAAACAGAAGGCGCAGGAGAGTTTTCTCTCGAAAGAATATGTAAGAATACCACATTATAAGGAAATACAGTGTTGCAGAGTAAAGACAAACATGTACGTATTGGAAAGACTTTACAAGAAGAAATAACGCATCATAAAAATTAGCTTGTATCTCCTAAACTACACGTTGTCACTTGAAAAGATTTGGTGTAGCTTGTATGTCTAAACGTGTAGCCTCAAAAGAGAACCCACAGGAGAATTTTCTTTCGTCAATTTTTTTTCAGAAAACCACGTTTTAAGGAAATCCCGCAACATGCGAAATTATCTTGTTTTTCCTAAACAACACGTTGTAACTCGAAAAGCTTTGGTGTTCTGTCTATGTCTAAGCATGCAGCCTCAAAAGAGAAGTCACAGGAGAGTTTTCTCTCGAAAGAATATGTAAGAATACCACGTTATATGGAAATACAGTGTTGAGGAGTAAAGACATATAGGTACATGTTGGAAACACTTTATGAGAAGAAATAACGCATCGTAAAAAATTAGCTTGTATCTCCTAAACAACACGTTGTAACTCGAAAAGCTTTGGTGTTGCGTGTATATTTAAGCGTGTAGCTTCAAAAGAGAACACACAGGAGAGTTTTCACTCGAAAGAATATGTAAGAATACCACATTATTATTAAATACAGTGCTGCAGAGTAAAGACAAATATGTATATATTGGAAACACTTTACGAGAAGAAATAACGCATCGTACAAAATTAGCTTGTAACTCCTAAACAACACGTTTTACTCGAAAATATTTGGTGTGGCATGTATGTCTAAACGTGTAGCCTCAAAAGAGAACACACAGGAGAAGTTTCTTTCGTCAAAATTTGTCACAAAACAAAGTTTTGATGAAATCCCGCATCGTGAGAAATTATCTTGTTTTTCCTAATCAACAAGTTGTAACTCGAAAAGCTTTGGTGTTGCGTGTATGTCTAAGCATGTAGCCTCAAAAGAGAAGGCACAGGAGAGTTTTCTCTTAAAGGATACGTAAGAATACCACGTTATAAGGAAATACAGTGTTGCAGAGTAAAGACAAATACGTACCTATTGGAAACACTTAGACTTTACGAGAATAAAAAATGCATCGTAAAAAATTAGCTTGTATCTCATAAACAACACGTTGTAACTCAAAAAGATTTGGTGTGGCGTGTACGTCTAAACGTGTAGCCTCAAAAGAGAACCCACAGGAGAATTTTCTTTCGTCAAAATTTGTCACAAAACAAAGTTTTGATGAAATCCCGCATCGTGAGAAATTATCTTGTTTTTCCTAATCAACAAGTTGTAACTCGAAAAGCTTTGGTGTTGCGTGTATGTCTAAGCATGTAGCCTCAAAAGAGAAGGCACAGGAGAGTTTTCTCTTGAAAGAATACGTAAGAATACCACGTTATAAGGAAATACAGTGTTGCAGAGTAAAGACAAATACGTACCTATTGGAAACACTTAGACTTTACGAGAATAAAAAATGCATCGTAAAAAATTAGCTTGTATCTCATAAACAACACGTTGTAACTCAAAAAGATTTGGTGTGGCGTGTACGTCTAAACGTGTAGCCTCAAAAGAGAACCCACAGGAGAATTTTCTTTCGTCAAAATTTGTCAGAAAACCACGTTATAAGGAAATCCCGCATTGTGCGAAATTATCTTGTTTTTCCTAAACAACACGTTGTAACTCGAAAATCTTTGGTGTTGCGTGTATGTCTAAGCGTGTAGCCTCAAAAGAGAAGGCACAGGAGAGTTTTCTCTCGAAAGAATATGTAAGAATACCACGTTATAAGGAAATACAGTGTTGCAGAGTAAAGACAAATTCTTATGTATTGGAAACACTTTAAGAGAAGAAATAACGCATCTTAAAAAATTAGCTGATATCTCCTAAACAACACGTTGTAACTCGAAAAGATTTCGTGTGGCATGTACGTCTAAACGTGTAGCCTTCAAAAGAGAACCCACAGGAGAATTTTCTTTTGTCAAAATTTGTCTGAAAACCACGTTTTAAGGAAATCCAGCTTCGCGCGAAATTATCTTGTTTTTCCTAAACAACACGTTGTAACCCGAAACGCTTTGGTGTTGCGTGTATGTCTAAGCATTTAGCTTCAAAAGAGAAGGCACAGGAGAGTTTTCTCTCAAAAGAAAATGTAAGAATACCACGTTATAAGGAAATACAGTGTTGCAGAGTAAAGAGAAGTACGTATGTACTGGAAACACTTTATGAGAAGAAATAACGCATCTTACAAAATTAGGTTGTATCTCCTAAACAACACGTTGTAACTCGAAAAGATTTGGTGTGGCGTGTATGTCTAAACGTGTAGCCTCAAAAGAGAGCCCACAGGAGAATTTTCTTTTGTCAATATTTGTCAGAAAACCACGTTTTAAGGAAATCCAGCATCGGGCGAAATTATCTTGTTTTTCCTAAACAACATGTTGTAACTCGAAAAGCTTTCGTATTGCGTGTATGTCTAAGCGTGTAGCCTCAAAAGGGAAGGCACAGGAGAGTTTTCTCTCAAAAGAATATGTAAGAATAACACGTTATAAGGAAATACAATGTTGTAGAGAAAAGACAAATACGTACATATTGGAAACACTTAAACTATACGAGAAGAAATAATGCATCGTACAAAATTAGTTTGTATCTCCTAAACAGCACGTTATAACTCGAAAAGATTTGGTGTGGCGTGTACATCTAAACGTGTAGCCTCAAAGAGAACGCACAGGAAATTTTTCATTCATCAAAATTTGTCAGAAACCACGTTTTAAAGAAATCCCGCATTGTGCGAAATTATCTTATTTTTCCTAAACAACATGTTATAAATCGAAAAGCTTTGGTGTTGCGTGTATGTCTAAGCATGTAGCCTCAAAAGAGAAGGCACAGGAGAGTTTTCTCGAAAGAATATGTAAGAATACCACGTTATAAGGAAATACTGTGTTGCAGAGTAAAGACAAATACGTACATATTGGAAACACTTTACAAGAAGAAATAACCCATCGTACAAAATTAGCTTGTATCTCCTAAGCTACACGTTGTAACTCGAAAAGATTTGGTGTGGCGTGTACGTCTAAACGTGTAGCCTCAAATGAGAACCCACTGGAGAATTTTCGTTCTTCAAATTTTTTTTAGAAAACCACGTTTTAAGGAAATCACGCATCGTGTGAAATTATCTTGTTTTTCCTAAACAACAAATTTTAACTCGAAAAGCTTTGTTGTTGCGTGTATGTCTAAGCGAGTAGCATCAAAAAAGAAGAGGCACAGGAGAGTATTCTCTCGAAAGAATACATAAGAATACCACATTATAAGGAAATACAGTGTGGCAGAGTAAAGACAAATACATACATAGTGGAAACACTTTACAAGAAGAAATAACGCATCATACAAAATTAGGTTGTATCTCTTAAACAGCACTTTGTAACTCGAAAAGATTTGGTGTGGCGTGTACATCTAAACGTGTAGCCTCAAAGGAGAACCCACAGGAGAATTTTCTTTCATCAAAATTTGTCAGAAAACCATGTTTAAGGAAATCCCGCATCGTGTGAAATTATCTTGTTTTTCCTAAAGAACACGTTGTAACTAGAAAAGCTTTGGTGTTGCGTGTATGTCTAAGCTTGTAGCCTCAAAAGAGAAGGCAAAGGAGAGTTTTCTCTCAAAAGGATATGTAAGAATACCACGTTATAAGGAAATACAGTGTTGCAAAGTAAAGACAAATACGTACATTTTGGAAACACTTTACGAGAAGAATTAACGCATCGTACAAAATTAGTTTGTATCTCCTAAACAACACGTTGTAACTCGAAAAGATTTGGAGTGGCTTGTACGTCTAAACGTGTAGCCTCAAAAGAGAACACACAGGAGAATTTTCTTTCGTCAAAATTTGTCAGAAAACCACGTTTTAAGGAAATCCGGCATCGTGCGAATTTATCTTGTTTTTCCTAATCAACACGTTGTAACACAAAATGCTTTGGTTTTGCGTGTATGTCTAAGCACGTAGCCTCAAAAGAAAAAGCACAGGAGAGTTTTCTCTCGAAAGAATATGTAGGAATACCACGTTATAAGGAAATACAGTGTTGCAGAGTAAAGACAAATACGTACCTATTGGAAACACTTAAACTTTACGAGAATAAAAAATGCATCGTAAAAAATTAGCTTGTATCTCATAAACAGCACGTTGTAACTCGAAAAGATTTGGTGTGGCGTGTATGTCTAAACGTGTAGCCTCAAAAGAGAACCCACAGGAGAATTTTCTTTCATCAAAATTTGTCAGAAAACCAAGTTTTAAGGAAATCCGTCATCGTGCGAAATTATCTTGTTTTTCCTAAACAACATGTTGTAACTCAAAAGCTTTGGTGTTGCGTGTATGTCTAAGCGTGTAGCCTCAAAAGAGAAGGCACAAGAGAGTTTTCTCACGAAAGAATATGTAAGAATACCACGTTATAAGGAAATACAGTTTTGCAGAATAAAGACAAATACGTACCTATTGGAAACACTTAAAGTTTATGAGAAGAAATAACGCATCTTAAAAAATTAGCTTGTATCTCCTAAACAACACATTGTAACTCGAAAAGACTTGGTGTGGCGTGTACATCTAAACGTGTAGCCTCAAAAGAGAACCTACAGGAGAATTTTCTTTCGTCAAAATTTGTCAGAAAACCACGTTTTAAGGAAATCCCATATCGTGCGAAATTATCTTATTTTTCCTAAACAACATGTTGTAACATGAAAAGCATTGGTCTTGTGAGTATGTCTTAGCATGTAGCCTCAAAGGAGAACGCACAGGAGAGTTTTGTCTCGAAAAAATATGTAAGAATACCACGTTATAAGGAAATCGAATGTTGCAGAGTAAAGACAAATACATACTTATTGGAAACACGTTCCGAAAAGAAATAACGCATCGTAAAAATTAGCTTGTATCTCCTAAACAACACGTTGTAACTCGAAAAGATTTGGTGGGGCGTGTACGTCTAAACGTGTAGCCTCAAAAGAGAACCCACAGGATAATTTTCTTTCGTCAAAATTTGTCAGAAAACCATGTTTTAAGGTAATCCCGCATCGTGCGAAATTATCTTGTTTTTCCTAATCAACATGTTGTAACTCGAAAAGCTTTGGTGTTGCGTGTATGTCTAAGCGTGTAGCCTCAAAAGAGAAGGCACAGGAGAGTTTTCTCTCGAAAGAATATGTAAGAATACCACGTTATAAAGAAATACAGTTTTGCAGAGTAAAGACAAATATGTATGCATTGGAGAAACTTTAGGAGTAGAAATAACGCATCGTACAAAATTAGCTTGTATCTCCTAAAAAACACGTTGTAACTCAAAAATATTTGGTATGGCGTGTATGTCTAAACATGTAGCCTCAAAAGAGAACCCACAGGAGAATTTTCATTCGTCAAAATTTGTCAGAAAACCACGTTTTAAGGAAATCCTGCATCGTGAAAAATTATCTTGTTTTGCCTAAACAACACGTTGTAATTCGAAAAGCTTTGGTGTTGAGTGTATGTCTAACCGTTTAGCCTCAAAAGAGAAGGCACAGGAGAGTTTTCTCTCGAAAGAATATGTAAGAATACCACGTTTTAAGGAAATACAGTGTTGCAGATAAAGACAAATACATACGTATTGGAAACACTTAAACTTTACGAGAAGAAATAACTTATCGTAAAAAATTAGCTTGTATCTCCTAAACAACACGTTGTAACTCGAAAAGATTTGGTGTGGCGTGTAAGTCTAAACGTGTAGCCTCAAAAGAGAACCCACAGGAGAATTTTCTTTGTGAAAATGTCAGAAAACCATGTTTTAAGGAAATCCCGCATCTTGCAAAATTATCTTTTTCCTAAACAACTCATCTTAACGCATAAAGCTTTGGTGTTGCGTGTATGTCTAAGCGTGTAGCCTCAAAAGAGAAGGCACAGGAGAGTTTTCTCTCGAAACAATATGTAAGAATACCACGTTATAAGGAAATACAGTGTTGCAGAGTAAAGACAATTACGTACGTATTGGAAACACTTAAACATTAGAGAAGAAATAAAGCATCATACAAAATTAGCTTATATCTCCTAAACAACACGTTGTAACTCGAAATGATTTGGTGTGGCGTTTACAACTAAACATGTAGCCTTAAAAGAGAACCCACAGGAGAATTTTCTTCGTCAAAATTTGTCAGAAAACCATGTTTTAAGGAAATCCCGCATCGTTCGAAAATATCTTGTTTTTTCTAAACAACACATCGTAACTCGAAAAGCTTTGGTGTTGCGTGTATGTCTAGGCGTGTAGCCTCAAAAGAGACGGCAATGGAGAGTTTTCTCTCGAAAGAATATGTAAGAATACCACGTTATAAGGAAATACAGTGTTGCAGAGTAAAGACAAATAAGCACTTATTGGAAACACTTAAACTTTACGAGAAGAAATGATGCATCATGCAAAATTAGCTTGTATCTCCTAAACAGCACGTTGTAACTTGAAAAGATTTGGTGTGGCGTGTATATCTAAACGTGTAGCCTCAAAAGAGAACCCACAAGAGAATTTTCTTTCCTCAAAATTTGTCAGAAAACCACGTTTTAAGGAAATCCCGCATCGTGTGTAATTATCTTGTTTTTCCTAAACAACACGTTGTAACTCGAAAAGCTTTGGTGTTGCGTGTAAGTCTTAGCGTGAAGCCTCAAAAGAGACGGCAATGGAGAGTTTTCTCTCGAAAGAATATGTAAGAATACCACGTTATAAGGAAATAAAGTGTTGCAGAGTAAAGACAAATAAGTACGTAATGGAAAAACTTAAACTTTATGAGAAATAATAACACATCGTAAAAAATAGCTTGTATCTCCTAAACAACACGTTGTAACTCGAAAGGATTTGGTGCGGCATATATGACAAAACGTGTAGCCTCAAAAGAGAACCCATAGGAGAATTTTCTTTCATCAATATTTGTCAGAAAACCACATTTTAAGGAAATCCCGCATCGTGCGAAATTATCTTGTTTTTCCTAAACAACACGTTGTAACTTGAAAAGCTTTGGTATTGCGTGTATTTCTAAGCGTGTAGCATCAAAAGAGAAGGCACAGGAGAGTTTTCTCTCGAAAGGATATGTAAGAATACCACGTTATAAGGAAATACAGTGTTGCAGAGTAAAGACAAATACGTACATATTGGAAACACTTAAACTTTACGAGAAGAAATAACTTATCGTACAAAATTAGCTTGTATCTCCTAAACAACACGTTGTAACTCGAAAAGATTTGGTGTGGTTGTGCGTCTAAACGTGTAGCCTCAAAAGAGAACCCACAGTAGAATTTTCTTTCGTCAAAATTTTTCAGACAACCACATTTTAAGGAAATCCGGCATTGTGTGAAATTATCTATTTTTTCCTAAACAAAACGTCCTGACTCGAAAATCTTTGGTGTTGCGTGTATGTCTAAGCGTGTAGCCTCAAAAGAGAAGGCACAGGAGAGTTTTCTCTCGAAAGAATATGTAAGAATACCATGTTATAAGGAAATACAGTGTTGCAGATTAAAGACAAATACGTATATATTGGAAACATTTTACGAGAAGAAATAATGCTTCGTACAAGCTTGTATCTCCTAAACAACACGTTTTAACTCAAAATGATTTGGTGTGGCGTGTACGTCTAAACGTGTAGCCTCAAAAGAGAACCCACAGGAGAATTTTCTTTCGTCAAAATTTGTTAGAAAACCACATTTTAAGGAAATACTGCATCGTGCGAAATTATCTTGTTTTTCCTAAACAACACTTCGTAACTCGAAAAGCTTTGGTTTTGTGTGTATGTCTAATCATGTAGCCTCAAAGGAGAAGGCACAGGAGAGTTTTCTCTCGAACGAATATGTAAGAATACCACCTTATAAGGATATACAGTGTTGCAGAGAAAAGACAAATACGTACATATTGGAAACACTTAAACTTTACGAGAAGAAATAATGCATCGTACAAAATTAGCTTGTTCCTCCTAAACAACACGTTGTAACTCGGAAAGATTTGATGTGGCTTGTACGTCTAAAAGTGTAGCCTCAAAAAAGAACCCACAGGAGAATATTCTTAGGTCAAAATTTGTCAGAAAACCACGTTTTAAGGAAATCCCGCATCGTGCGAAATTATCTTGTTTTTCCTAAACAACACGTTGTAACTCCAAAAGCTTTGGTGTTGCATGTATGTCTAAGCATGTAGCCACAAAAGGGAATGCACAGGAGAGTTTTCTCTCCAAAGAATATGTAAGAATACCACGTTATAAGGAAATACAGTGTTGCAGAGTAAAGACAAAAAGTACATATTGGAAACATTTTACGAGAAGAAATAACGCATCGTACAAAATTAGCTTGTATCTCCAAAACAACACGTATTAACTCGAAAAGATTTGGTGTGGCGTGTACGGCTAAATGTGTAGCCTCAAATGAGAACCGACAGGAGAATTTTCTTTCGTCAAAATTGGTCAGTAAACCACGTTTTAAGGAAATCCCACATCATGCGAAATTATCTTGTTTTTCCTAAACAACACGTCATAACTCGAAAAGCTTTGGTGTTGCGTGTATGTCTAAGCATGTAGCCTCAAAAGAGAAGGCACAGGAGAGTTTTCTCTCTAAAGAATATGTAAGAATACCACGTTATAAGGAAATACAGTGTTGCAGAGTAAAGACAAATACCTACGTATTGGAAACACTTTAGAAGAAGAAATAATGCATCGTACAAAATTAGCTTGTATCTCCTAAACTACACGTTATAACTCGAAAAGATTTGGTGTGGGGTGTACGTCTAAAGGTGTAGCCTCAAAAGAAAACCCACAGGAGTATTTTCTTTCGTCAAAATTTTTTCAGAAAACCACGTTTTAAGGAAATCCCGCATCGTGCGAAATTATCTTGTTTTTCCTAAACAACACGTTGTAACTCGAAAAGCTTTGGTGTTGCATGTATGTCTAAGCATGTAGCCACAAAAGGGAATGCACAGGAGAGTTTTCTCTCGAAAGAATATGTAAGAATACCACGTTATAAGGAAATACAGTGTTGCAGAGTAAAGACAAATACATACATATTGGAAACACTTAAACTTTATGAGAAGAAATAATGCATCATACAAAATTAGCTTGTATCTCCTAACAGCACGTTGTAACTCGAAAAGATTTGGTGTGGCATGTACTTCTAAACGTGTAGCCTCAAAAGAGAACCACACAGGAGAATTTTCTTTCGTCAAAATTGGTCAGTAAACCACGTTTTAAGGAAATCCCACATCATGCGAAATTATCTTGTTTTTCCTAAACAACACGTCGTAACTCGAAAAGCTTTGGTGTTGCGTGTATGTCTAAGCATGTAGCCTCAAAAGAGAAGGTACAGGAGAGTTTTCTCTCTAAAGAATATGTAAGAATACCACGTTATAAGGAAATACAGTGTTGCAGAGTAAAGACAAATACCTACGTATTGGAAACACTTTAGAAGAAGAAATAATGCATCGTACAAAATTAGCTTGTATCTCCTAAACTACACGTTATAACTCGAAAAGATTTGGTGTGGGGTGTACGTATAAACGTGTAGCCTCAAAAGAGAACCCACAGGAGTATTTTCTTTCATCAAAATTTTTTCAGAAAACCACGTTTTAAGGAAATCCCGCATCGTGCGAAATTATCTTGTTTTTCCTAAACAACACGTTGTAACTCGAAAAGCTTTGGTGTTGCATGTATGTCTAAGCATGTAGCCACAAAAGGGAATGCACAGGAGAGTTTTCTCTCGAAAGAATATGTAAGAATACCACGTTATAAGGAAATACAGTGTTGCAGAGTAAAGACAAATACATACATATTGGAAACACTTAAACTTTATGAGAAGAAATAATGCATCATACAAAATTAGCTTGTATCTCCTAACAGCACGTTGTAACTCGAAAAGATTTGGTGTGGCGTGTACTTCTAAACGTGTAGCCTCAAAAGAGAACCACACAGGAGAATTTTCTCTCGTCAAAATTGGTCAGTAAACCACGTTTTAAGGAAATCCCACATCATGCGAAATTATCCTGTTTTTCCTAAACAACACGTCGTAACTCGAAAAGCTTTGGTGTTGCGTGTATGTCTAAGCATGTAGCCTCAAAAGAGAAGGCACAGGAGAGTTTTCTCTCTAAAGAATATGTAAGAATACCACGTTATAAGGAAATACAGTGTTGCAGAGTAAAGACAAATACCTACGTATTGGAAACACTTTAGAAGAAGAAATAATGCATCGTACAAAATTAGCTTGTATCTCCTAAACTACACGTTATAACTCGAAAAGATTTGGTGTGGGGTGTACGTATAAACGTGTAGCCTCAAAAGAGAACCCACAGGAGTATTTTTTTTCATCAAAATTTTTTCAGAAAACCACGTTTTAAGGAAATCCCGCATCGTGCGAAATTATCTTGTTTTTCCTAAACAACACGTTGTAACTCGAAAAGCTTTGGTGTTGCATGTATGTCTAAGCAAGAAGCCACAAAAGGGAATGCACAGGAGAGTTTTCTCTCGAAAGAATATGTAAGAATACCACGTTATAAGGAAATACAGAGTTGCAGAGTAAAGACAAATACATACATATTGGAAATACTTAAACTTTATGAGAAGAAATAATGCATCATACAAAATTAGCTTGTATCTCCTAACAGCACGTTGTAACTCGAAAAGATTTGGTGTGGCGTGTACTTCTAAACGTGTAGCCTCAAAAGAGAACCACACAGGAGAATTTTCTTTCGTCAAAATTTGTCTGAAAACCATGTTTTAAGGAAATCCCGCATCGTTGGAAATTACCTTGTTTTTCCTAAACAACACGTTGTCACTCGAAAAGCTTTGGTGTTGCGTGTATGTCTAAGCGTATAGCCTCAAAAGAGAAGGCACAGGAGAGTTTTCTCTCGAAATAATATGTAAGAATACCACGTTATAAGGAATTACAGTGTTGCAGAGTAAAGCAAATACATACGTATTGGAAACACTTTACAAGAAGAAATAGCGCATCATACAAAATTAGCTTGTATCTCCTAAACAATACGTTGTAACTCGGAAAGATTTGATGTGGCTTGTACGTCTAAACGTGTGACCTCAAAGGAGAACCCACAGGATAATATTCTTTAGTCAAAATTAGTCAGAAAACCACGTTTTAAGGAAATTACGCATCGTGCGAAATTATCTTGGTTTTCCTAAAGAACAGGTTGTAACTCGAAAAGCTTTGCTGTTGCGTGAATGTCTAAGCGCGAAGCCTCAAAAGAGAAGGCACAGGAGAGTTTTCTCTTGAAAGAATATGTAAGAATACCAAGTTATAAGGAAATACAGTGTTGCAGAGTAAAGACAAATATGTAATTATTGGAAACACTTTACAAGAAGAAATAACGCATCGTACAAAATTAGCTTGTTTCTCCTAAGCTACACGTTGTAACTCGAAAAGATTTGGTGTGGCGTGTACATCTAAACGTGTAGCCTCAAAAGAGAACCCACAGGAGAGTTTTCTTTCGTCAAATTTTTTTTCAGAAAACCACGTTTTAAGGAAATCCCACATCGTGCTAAATTATCTTGTTTTTCGTAAACAACACGTTGTCACTCGAAAAGCTTTGGTGTTGCGTGTATGTCTAAGCTTGTAGCCCCAAAGAGAACGCACAGGAGAGTTTTCTCTCGAAAGAATATGTAAGAATACCACGTTATAAGGAAGTACAGTGTTGCAGAATAAAGCAAATACATACGTATTGGAAACACTTTACAAGAAGAAATAACGTATCATACAAAATTAGCTTGTATCTCCTAAACAACACATTGTAACTCAGAAAGATTTGATGTGGCTTGTATGTCTAAACGTGTAGCCTCAAAGGAGAACCCACAGGAGAATATTCTTTAGTCAAAATTGGTCAGAAAACCACGTTTTAAGGAAATCCCGCATTGTGCGAAATTATCTTGTTTTTCCTAAAGAACACTTTGTAACTCGAAAAGCTTTGGTGTTGCATGTATGTCTAAGCGTGTAGCCTCAAAAGAGAAGGCACAGGAGAGTTTTCTCTCGAAAGAATACGTAAGAATATCACGTTATATGGAAATACAGTGTTGCAGAGTAAAGACAAATACGTACGTATTCGAAACACTTTACAAGAAGAACGCATCGTACAAAATTACGTTGTATCTCCTAAATTACACGTTGTAACTCGAAAAGATTTCGTATGGCGTGTACGTCTAAACATGTAGCCTGAAAAGAGAACCCACAGGAGAATTTTCTTTCGTCAAATTTTTTTCAGAAATCCACGTTTTAAGGAAATCCCGCATCGTGCGAAATTATCTTGTTTTTCCTAAAGAACACGTTGTAACTCGAAAAGCTTTGGTGTTTAGTGTATGTCTAAGCGTGTAGCCTCAAAAGAGAACGCACAGGAGTGTTTTCTCTCGAAAGAATATGTAAGCATACCACGTTATTAGGAAATACAGTGTTGCAGAATCAAGAAAAATATGTAAGTATTGGAAACACTTTACGAGAAGAAATAACGCATCAAACAAAATTAGCTTGTATCTCCTAAACAACACGTTGTAACTCGAAATGATTTGGCATGGCGTGTATGTCTAAACGTGTAGCCTCAAAAGAGAACCCACAGGAGAATTTTCTTTCGTCAAAATTTGTCAGAAAACAATTTTTTAAGGAAATCCCGCATCGTGCGAAATTATCTTGTGTTTCCAAAACAACACATAGTAACTCGAAAAGCTTTGATGTTGCGTGTATGTCTAAGCGTGTACCCTCAAAAGAGAAGGCACAGGAGAGTTTTCTCTCAAAAGAATAGGTAAGAATACCACGTTATAATGAAATACAGTGTTGCAGACTAAAGACAAATACGTACGTATTGGAAACACTTAAACTTTACGAGAAGAAATAACTTATCATACAAAATTAGCTTGTATCTCCTAAACAGCACGTTGTAACTCGAAAAGATTTGGTGTGGCGTGTACGTCTAAATGTGTAGCCTTAAAAGAGAACCCCCAGGAGAATTTTCTTTCGTCAAAATTTTTCAGAAAACCACGTTTTAAGGAAATCCCGCATCGTGCGAAATTATCTTGTTTTTCCTAAACAACACGTCGTTACTAGAAAAGCTTTGGTGTTGCGTGTATGTCTAAGCATGTAGCCTCAAAAGAGAATGCACTGGAGAGTTTTCTCTCGAAAGAATATATAAGAATACCACAATATATGGAAATATAGTGTTGCAGAGTAAAGACAAATACGTACTTATTGGAAACACTTTACGAGGAGAAATAACGCATAGTAAAAAAATTAGCTTGTATCTCCTAAACAACACATTGTAACTCGAAAACATTTGGTGTGGCGTGTACGTCTAAAGGTGTAGCCTCATAAGAGTACCCACAGGAAAATTTTCTTTCGTCAAAATTTGTCACAAAACCACGTTTTAAGGAAATCACGCATCGTGCGAAAAATCTTGTTTTTCCTAAACAACACGTTGTAACTCGAAAAGCTTTGGTGTTGCGTGTATGTCTATGCGTGTAGCCTCAAAAGAGAAGGCACAGGAGAGTTTTCTCTGGAAACAATATGTAACAATACCACGTTATAAGGAAATACAGTGTTGCAGAATAAAGACAAATCCAAACATATTGGAAACACTTAAACTTTACGAGAAGAAATAATGCATCGTACAAAATTAGCTTGTATCTCTTAACAGCACTTTGTAACTAGAAATGATTTGGTGTGGCGTGTACTTCTAAACGTGTAGCCTCAAAAGAGAACCCACAGGAGAATTTTCTTGCGTCAAAATTTGTCAGAAAACCACGGTTTAAGGAAATCCCGCATCATGCGAAATTATCTGGTTATTCCTAAACAACACGTTGTAACTCGAAAACCTTTGGTGTTTCGTGTAAGACTTAGCGTGTAGCCTCAAAAGAGAAGGCAACGGAGAGTTTTCTCTCAAAAGGATATGTAAGAATACCACGTAAATAGGAACTACAGTGTTGCAGAGTAAAGACAAGTACGTACGTATTGGAAACACTTTAGGAGAAGAAACAACGCATCATAAAATATTAGCTTGTATCTCCTAAACAACACGTTGTAACTCGAAAATATTTGGTGTGGCGTGTGCGTCTAAACGTGTAGCCTCAAAAGAGAACACACAGGAGAATTTTCTTTCATCAAAATTTGTCAGAAACCACGTTTTAAGGAAATCTTGCATCGTGCGAAATTATCTTGTTTTTCCTAAACAACATGTTGTATCTCGAAAAGCTTTGCTGTTGCGTGTATGTCTAATCGTGTCGCCTCACAAGAGAACGCACAGGAGAGTTTTCTCTCGAAAGAATATGTAAGAATACCACGTTATAAGGAAATACAGTGTTGCAGAGTAAAGACAAATACGTACGTATTGGAAACACTTTAAGAGAAGAAATAATGCATCGTAAAAAATTAGCTTGTATCTTCTAAACAACACGTTGTAACTCGAAAAGATTTGTTTTGGCTCGTACGACTACACGTGTAGCCTCAAAAGAGAATGCATAGGAGAACTTTCTTTGGTCAAAATTTTTCAGAAAACCACGTTTTATGGAAATCTCGCATCGTGCGAAATTATCTTGTTTTTCCTAAACAAAACGTTTTAACTCGAAAAGCTTTGGCGTTGCGTGTATGCCTAAGCATGTAGCCTCAAAAGAGAACACACAGGAGAGTTTTCCCTCGAAAGAATATGTAAGAATACCACGTTATAGGGAAATACAATGTTGCAGAGTAAAGAGAAATAAGTACGTATTGGAAACATTTTAGGAGAAGAAATAACGCATCATAAAAATTTAGCTTGTATCTCCTAAACAACACGTGGTACCTCGAAAGCATTTGGTGTGGCATGTACGTCTAAACGTGTAACCTCAAAAGAGAACCCACAGGATAATTTTCTTTTGTCAAAATTTGTGAGAAAACCACATTTTAAGGAAATCACGCATCGTGCGAAATAATCTTGATTTTCATAAACAACACGTTGTAACTCGAAAAGCTTTGGTGATGCCTGTATGTCTAAGTGTGTAGCCTCAAAGGGAACGCACAGGATAGTTTTCTCTCAAAAGAATATGTAAGAATACCAAGTTATAAGGAAATACAGTGTTGCAGAGTAAAGAAAAATATGTACGTATTGGAAAACTTTAGGAGAAGAAATAACGCATCGTACAAAATTAGCTTGTATCTCCTAAACAACACGTTGTAACTCGAAAAGATTTGGTGCGGCGTGTACGTCTAAATGTGTAGCTTCAAAAGAGAACCCACAGGAGAATTTTCTTTCGTTAAAATTTTTCAGAAAACCATGTTTTAAGGAAATCCCGCATCGTGCGAAATCATCTTCTTTTTCCTAAACAACAAGTTGTAACTCGAAAAGCTTTGGTGTTGCGTGTATGTCTAAGCGTGGAGCCTCAAAAGAGAAGGCACAGGAGAGTTTTCTCTTGAAAGAATATGTAAGAATACCACGTTATAAGGAAATAAAATTTTGATGAGTAAAGACAAATAAGTACATATTGGAAACACTTTACGAGAAGAAATAACGCATCTTACAAAATTAGCTTGTATCTCCTAAACAACACGTTGTTACTCGAAAACATTTGGTGTGACGTGTATGTCTAAACGTGTACCCTCAAAAGAGAACCCACAGGAGAGTTTTCTTTCATCAAAATTTGTCAGAAACCACGTTTTAAGGAAATCTCGCATCGTGCGAAATTATCTTGTTTTTCCTAAACAACACGTTGTAACTCAAAAAGCTTTGGTGTTGCATGTATGTCTAAGCGTGTAGCCTCAACAGAGAACGCAAAGGAGAGTTTTCTCTCGAAAGAATATGTAAGAATACCACGTTATAAGGAAATACAGTGTTGCAGAGTAAAGATAAACACGTACGTATTGGAAACACTTTACTAGAATAATTAACGCATAGTAAAAAATTAACATGTATCTCCTAAACAACACGTTGTAACTCAAAAAGATCTGGTGTGGCGTGTATGTCTAAACGTGTAGCCTCAAAAGAGAACCCACAGGAGAATTTTCTTTCTTCAAAATTTTTGAGAAAACCACGTTTTAAGGAAATCCTGCATCGTGCGAAATCATCTTCTTTTTCCTAAACAACATGTTGTAACTGGAAAAACTTTAGTGTTGCGTGTATGTCTAAATGTGGAGCCTTAAAAGAGAAGGCACAGGAGAGTTTTCTCTCGAAAGAATATGTAAGAACACCACGCTATTAGGAAATACAATTTTGCAGAGTAAAGACAAATACGTACATATTGGGAACACTTTACGAGAAGAAATAATGCATTATTAAAAATTAGCTTTTATCTCCTAAACAACACGTTGTAACTCGAAAAGATTTGCTTTGGCATGTAAGTCTAAACTTGTAGCCTCAAAAGAGAACCAACAGGAGAATTTTCTTTCGTCAAAATTTGTCAGAAAACCACGTTTTAAGGAAATCCCGCATCGTGCGAAATTATTTGTTTTTCCTAAACAACACGTTGTAACTCGAAAAGCTTTGGTGTTGCGTGTATGTCTAAGCGTGTAACCTCAAAAGAGAATGCACAGGAGAGTTTTCTCTCGGAAGAACATGTAAGAATACCACGTTATAAGGAAATACAGTGTTGCAGAGTAAAGACAAAAACGTACATATTGGAAACACTTTACGAGAAGAAATAACGCATCATTAATTATTAACTTGTATCTCCTAAACAACAAGTGGTAACTCGAAAATATTTGGTTTGGCATGTACGTCTAAAAGTGTAGCCTCAAAGACAACGAACAGGAGAATTTTCTTTCGTCAAAATTTGTGAGAAAACCACGTTTTAAGGAAATCCTGCATCCTGCGAAATTATCTTGTTTCTCCTAAACATCACGTTGTAATTCGAAAAGCTTTGGTATTGCATGTATGTCTATGCGTGTGGCCTCAAAAGAGAATTCACAGGAGAGTTTCTGTCGAAAGAATATGTAAGAATACCACGTTATAAGGAAATACAGTGTTGCAGCATAAAGACAAATACGTACGTATTGGAAACACTTTACGAGAAGAAATAACGCATCGTACAAAATTAGCTTGTATCTCCTAACTAACACGTTGTAATTCGAAAAGATTTTGTGTGGCATGTACGTCTAAATGTGTAGCCTCAAAAGAGAACCCACAAGAGAATTTTCTTTCGTCAAAATTTGTCAGAAAACCATGTTCTAAGGAAATACCTCATCGTGCGAAATTACCTTGTTTTTCCTAAACTACACGTTGTAACTCGAAAAGCTTTGGTGTTGCGTGTATGTCTAAGCGTGTAGCCTCAAAAGAGGACACAGGAGAGTTTTCTCTCGAAAGAATATGTAGGAATACCACGTTATAAGGAAATACAGTGTTGCAGAGTAAAGATAAATAGGTAGTAATTGTAAATACTTTACGAGAAGAAATGACGCATGGTACAAAATTAGCTTGTATCTCCTAAACAACACGTTGTAATTCGATAATATTTGGTGTGGCGTGTGCGTTTAAAAGTGTAGCCTCAAAAGAGAACCCACAGGAGAATTTTCTTTCTTCAAAATTTGTCAGAAAACCACGTTTTAAGGAAATCCCTCATCGTGCGAACTTATCTTGTTTTTCCTAAAAAACACGTTGTAACTCAAAAAGCTTTGGTGTTCGTGTATGTCTAAGCATGTAGCCTCAAAAGAGAATGCACAGGAGAGTTTTCTCTTGAAAGAATATATAAGAATACCACGTTATAAGGAAATACAGTGTTGCAAAATAAAGACAAATACGTACGTATTGGAAACACTTTACGAGAAGAAATAATGCATCGTACAAAATTAGCTTGTTTCTCCTAAAGAACACGTTGTAACTCGAAAATATTTGGCATGGTGTGTACGTCTAAACATGTAGCCTCAAAAGAGAACCCACAGGAGAAATTTCTTTCGTCAAAATTTGTCAGAAAACCACGTTTTAAGGAAATCCCGCATCATGCGAAATTATCTTGTTTTTCCTAAACAACACGTTGTAACTCGAAAAGCTTTGGTGTTTCGTGTATGTCTAAGCATGTAGCCTCAAAAGAGAAGGCACAGGAGAGTTTTCTCTCAAAATAATATGCAAGAATACCACGTTATAAGGAAATACAGTGTTGCAGAATAAAGACAAATACGTATGTATTGGAAACACTTTAGGAGAAGAAATAACATATCTTACAAAATTAGCTTGTATCTCCAAAACAACACGTTGTAACTCGAAAAGATTTGGTGTGGCATATTCCTCTAAACGTGTAGCCTCAAAAGAGAACCCACAGGAGAATTTTCTTTGGTCAAAATTTGTCAGAAAACCAGGTTTTAACGAAATCCCATATCGTGCGAAATTATCTTGTTTTTCCTAAACAACACGTTGTAACTCGAAAATCTTTGGTGTTGCGTGTATGTCTAAGCATGTAGCCTCAAAGAGAACACACAGGAGAGTTTTCTCTCGAAAGAATATGTAAGAATACCACGTTATAAGGAAATACAGTGTTGCAGAGTAAAGACAAATACGTACGTATTGGAAACAGTTTACGAGAAGAAATAACGCATCATAAAATATTTGCTTATATCTCCTAAACAACACGTTGTAACTCGAAAAGATTTCGTGTGGCGTGTACGTCTAAACGTGTAGCCTCAAAAGAGAACTTATAGGAGAATTTTCTTTCGTCAAAATTTTTCAGAAAATCACATTTTAAGGAAATCCCGCATCGTGCGAAATTATCTTGATTTTCCTAAACAACACCTTGTAACTCGAAAAGCTTTCGTGTTGCGTGTATGTCTAAGTGTGTAACCTCAAAAGAGAAGGCACAGGAGAGTTTTCTCTCGAAAGAATATGTAAGAATACCACGTTAATAGGAAATACAGTGTTGCAGAGTAAAGACAAATACGTACCTATTGGAAACACTTTACGAGAAGAAATAACGCATCGTACAAAATTAGCTTGTATCTCCTAAACAACACGTTGTAACTCGAAAAGATTTGGTGTGGCGTGTACGTCTAAACATGTAGCCTCAAAAGAGAACCCATAGGAGAATTTTCTTTCGTCAAAATTTTTCAGAAAATCACGTTTTAAGGAAATCCCGCATCGTGCGAAATTATCTTGTTTTTCCTAAACAACACGTTGTTACTCGAAAAGCTTTCGTGTTGCGTGTATGCCTAAGTGTGTAGCCTCAAAAGAGAAGGCACAGGAGAGTTTTCTCTCGAACGAATATATAAGAATACCACATTATAAGGAAATACAGTTTTGCGGAGTAAAGACAAATACATATGTATTGGAAACACATTACGAGAAGAAATAGCGCATCGTACAAAATTAGCTTGTATCTCCTAAACAACACGTTGTAACTCGGAAAGATTTGGTGTGGCGTGTACGTCTAAACGTGTAGCCTCAAAAGAGAACCCATAGGAGAATTTTCTTTCCTCAAAATTTTTCAGACAATCACGTTTTAAGGAAATCCCACATCTTGCGAAATTATCTGGTTTTTCCTAAACCACACGTTGCAACTCAAAAAACTTTGGTGTTGCGCATATGTCTAAGTGTGTAGCCTCAAAAAAGAAGGCACAGAATAGTTTTCTCTTGAAAGAATATGTAAGAACACCAAGTTATAAGGAAATACAATGTTGCAGAGTAAAGACAAATACATACGTATTGGAAACACTTTACGAGAAGAAATAACGCATCATACAAAATTAGCTTCTATCTCCTAAACAACATGTTGTAACTCGAAAGGAATTGGTGTGGCGTGTACGTCTAAACGTGTAGCCTCATAAGAGAACCCATAGGAGAATTTTCTTTCGTCAAAATTTTTCAGGATTTCCATAAAACCTGGTTTTCTGACAAATTTTGACCAAAGAAAATTCTCCTGTGGGTTCTCTTTTGAGGCTACACGTTTAGAAATGCACGCCACACCAAATCTTTTCGAGTTACAACGTGTTGTTTAGGAGATACAAGCTAATTTTTACAATGCACTATTTCTTATTGTAAAGTGTTTCCAATGCGTAGGTATTTCTCTTTACTCTGCAACACTGTATTTCCTCATAACGTGGTATTCTTACATATTCTTTCGCAGGAAACTGTCCTGTGCGTTCTCCTTTGAGGCTACAAGCTTAGACATACACGCAACACCAAAGCTTTTCGAGTTACAACGTGTTGTTTAGGAAAAACAAGATAATTTCGCATGATGTGGGATTTCCGTAAAACATGGTATTCTGAAAAATTTTGACGAAAGAAAATTCTCCTGTGGGTTCCCTTTTGAGGCTACATGTTTAGATGCAAACGTCACATCAAATCTTTTCGAGTTACAACGAGTTGTTTAGGAGGTACAAGCTAATTTTGTACCATGCGTTATTTCTTCTCGTAACGTGTTTCCAATACGTAAGTATTTGTCATTACTCTGCAACACTGTATTTCCTTATACCGTGGTATTCTTACATATTCTTTCGAGAGAAAACTCTCCTGTGCATTCTCTTTTGTGGCTACATGCTTAGACATACACGCAACACCAAAGCTTTTCGAGTTACAACGTGTTGTTTAGGAAAAACAAGATAATTTCGCACGATGCGGGATTTCCTTAAAACGTGGCTTGCTGACAAATTTTGACCAAAGAAAATTCTCCGGTGGCTTCTCTTTGAAGGCTACACCTTTAGACTTACATGCCAAACAAAATCTTTTCGAGTTACAAGGTGTTGTTTAGGAGATACAAGCTAATTTTGTACAAATGCGTTATTTCTTCTCGTAAAGTTTTTCCAATACGTACGTATTTTTCTTTACTCTGCAACACTGTATTTCCTTATAATGTGGTTTTCTTACATATTCTTTCGAGAGAAAACTCTCCTGTGCGCTCTCTTTTGAGGCTACATGCTTAGACATACACGCAACACCAAAGCTTTTCAAGTTGCAACGTGTTGTTTAGGAAAAACAAGATAATTTCGCACGATGCGTGATTTCCTTAGAAAATGTTTTTCAGACAAATTTTGACGGAAGAAAATTCTCCTGTGGGTTCTTTTTTGAGGCTACACGTTTAGACGTACACACCACACCAAATATTTTCGATTTACAACGTGTTGTTTAGGAGATGCAAGCTAATTTTGTACGATGCGTTATTTCTTCTCATAAAGTGTTTTCTATACGTACATATTTGTCTTTATTCTGCAACACTGTATTTCCTTATAACTTGGTAGTCTTACATATTCTTTCGAGAGAAAACTCTTTTGTAATATGCGTTATTTCTTCTCGTAAAGTATTTACAATAACTACCTATTTATCTTTTCTCTGCAACACTGTATTTACTTATAACGTGGTATTCTTACATATTCTTTCGAGAGAAAACTCTCCTGTGCATTCTCTTTTGAGGCTACACGCATAGACGTACACGCAACACCAAAGCTTTTCGAGTTACAATGTGTTGTTTAGGAAAAACAAGATAATTTTGCACGATACGGGATTTCCTTAATACATGGTTTTCTGACAAATTTTGACGAAAGAAAATTCTCCTGTGGGTTCTCTTTTGAGGCTACACGTTTAGACGTACACGCCACACCAAATCTTTCGAGTTACAAAGTGTTGTTTAGGAGATAAAAGCTTAATTTTTACGATGCTTTATTTCTTCTCATAAAGTGTTTCCAATACGTACATATTTGTCTTTACTCTGCAACACTGTATTTCCTTATAACATTGTATTCTTACATATTCTTTCGAGAGAAAACTCTCCTGTGCATTGTCTTTTGAGGCTACACGCTTAGACATACAGGCAACACCAAAGCTTTTCGAGTTACAACGTGTTGTTTAGGAAAAACAAGATAATTTCGCACAATGAGGGATTTCATTAAAACGTGATTTCTGAAAAATTTTGACGAAAGAAAATTCTCCTGTCGGTCCTCTTTTGAGGCTACACGTTTAGACGTACATGCCACACCAAATATTTTCGAATTCCAACGTGTTGTTTAGGAGATACAATCTAATTTTGTACCATGCCTCATTTCTTCTCGTAAAGTATTTACAATAACTACCTATTTATCTTTACTCTTCAACACGGTATTTCCTTATAACGTGGTATTCTTACATATTCTTTCGAGAGAAAACTCTCCTGTGCGTTCTCTTTTGAGGCTACACGCTTAGACATACACGCAACACCAAAGCTTTTCGAGTTACAACGTGTTGTTTAGGAAAAACAAGATAATTTCGCACGATGCGGGATTTCCTTAAAACGTGGTTTTCTGTCAAATTTTGACCAAAGAAAATTCTCCTTTGGGTTCTCTTTTGAGGCTACACATTTAGACGTACACGCCACACCAAATCCTTTCGAGTTACAAGGTGTTGTTTACGAGATACTAGCTAATTTTGTACGATGCGTTATTTCTTCTCATAAAGTTTTTCCAATACGTACGTATTTTTCTTTACTCTGCAACACTGTATTTCCTTATAACGTGGTATTCTTACATATTCTTTCGAGAGAATACTCTCCTGTGCGCTCTCTTTTGATGCTACATGCTTAGACATACACGCAACACCAAAGCTTTTCGAGTTACATTGTGCTGTTTAGGAAAAACAAGATAATTTCGCACAATGAGGGATTACCTTAAAACGTGGTTTTCTGAAAAATTTTGACGAAAGAAAATTCTCCTGTGGGTTCTCTTTAGAGGCTACACATTTAGACATACACGCCACACCAAATATTTTCGAATTACAACGTGTTGTTTAAGAGATACAAGCTAATTTTGTACCATGCGTTATTTTTTCTCGTAAAGTATTTACAATAACTACCTATTGATCTTTACTCTGCAACACTGTATTTCCTTATAACATGGTATTCTTTCGAGAGAAAACTCTCCTGTGCGTTCTCTTTTGAAGCTACACTCTTAGACATACACGCAACACCAAAGCTTTACGAGTTACCAAGTATTGTTTAGGAAAAACAATATAATTTCGCACGATGAGGGATTTCCTTAAAACGTGATTTTCTGACAAATTTTGACCAAAGAAAATTCTCCTGTGGGTTCTCTTTTGAGGCTACACGTTTGACATACACGCCACACCAAATCCTTTCGAGTTACAAGGTGTTGTTTAGGAGATACAAGATAATTTTGTAGGATGCGTTATTTCTTCTCGTAAAGTTTTTCCAATACGTACGTATTTTTCTTTACTCTGCAACACTGTATTTCCTTATAACGTGGAATTCTTACATATTCTTTCGAGAGAAAACTCTCCTGTGCGTTCTCTTTTTAGGCTAAACACTTAGACATACACGCAACACCAAAGCTTTTCGAGTTAAAACGTGTTGTTTAGGAAAAACCAGATAATTTCGCACGATGCGGGATTTCCTTAAAACGTGGTTTTCTGACAAATTTTGACCAAAGAAAATTCTCTTGTGGGTTCTCTTTTGAGGCTACACGTTTGACGTACACGCCACACCAAATCCTTTCGAGTTACAAGGTGTTGTTTAGGAGATACAAGCTAATTTTGTAGGATGCGTTATTTCTTCTCGTAAAGTTTTTCCAATATGCACGTATTTTTCTTTACTCTGCAACACTGTATTTCCTTATAACGTGGTATACTTACATATTCTTTCGAGAGAAAACTCTCCTGTGCGCTCTCTTTTGAGGCTACATGCTTAGTCATACAGGCAACACCAAATCTTCTCGAGTTACAACGTATTGTTTAGGAGATACAAGCTAATTTTCAATGATGCATTATTTCTTCTCGTAACGTTTAAGTGTTTCCAAAAGGTACGTATTTTTCTTTACTTTGCAACACTGTATATCCTTATGACGTGGTATTCTTACATATTTTTTCGAGAGAAAACTCTCCTGTGCGTTCTCTTTTGAGGCTACACGCTTAGACATACACGCTACACCAAAGATTTTCGAGTTACAACGTGCTGTTTAGGAGATACAAGCTAATTTTGAACGATGCGTTATTTCTTATCCTAAAGTGTTTCCAAAACGTACGTATTTGTCTTTCCTCTACAACACTGTATTTCCTTATAACATGGTATTCGTACATATTCTTTCGAGACAAAACTCTCCTGTGCATTCTATTTTGAGGCTACACGCTTAGACATACACGCAACACCAATGCATTTCGAGTTAGATCGTGTTGTTTATGAAAAACAAGATAATTTCGCAAGATGCGGGAATTCCTTAAAACGTGGTTTTCTGACAAATTTTGACGAAAGAAAATTCTCCTGTGGGTTTTCATTTGAGGCTACACGCTTAGACGTACACGCCACACCAAATCTTTTCGAGTTACAACGTGTTGTTTAGGAGATACAAGGTAATTTTGTACGATGTGTTATTTCTTCTCCTAAAGTGTTTCCAATACGTACGTATTTGTCTTTACTCTACAACATTGTATTTCCTTATAACATGGTATTTGTACATATTCTTTCAAGAGAAAACTCTCCTGTGCGTTCTCTTTTGAGGCTAGACGCTTAGACATACACGCAACACCAAAGCATTTTGAGTTAGAACATGTTGTTTAGGAAAAACAAGATAATTTCGCAAGATGCGGTAATTCTTTAAAACGTAGTTTTCTGACAAATTTTGACGAAAGAAAATTCTCCTGTGGGTTTTCATTTGAGGCTACACATTTAGACGTACACGCCACACCAAATCTTTTCGAGTTACAACGTGTTGTTTAGGAGATACAAGCTAATTTTTTACGATGCTTTATATCTTCTCGTAAAGTTTAAGTGTTTCCAAAAGCTACATATTTATCTTTAATTTGCCACACTGTATTTCCTTATAACGTGGTATTCTTACATACTCGTTCGAGAGAAATCTCTCCTGTGCGTTCTCTTTTGAGGCTACATGCTTAGACATACATGCAACATCAAAAATTTTCGAGTTACAATGTGTTGTTTAGGAAAAACAAGATAGTTTCGCACGATGCGAGATTTCCTTAATAAGTGGTTTTCTGACAAATTTTGACGAAAGAAAATTCTCCTGTGGGTTCTCCTTTGAGGCTACACGTTTAGACGTACACGCCACACCAACTCTTTTCGAGTTACAATGTGTTGTTTAGGAGATACAAACTAAATTTTACGATGCGTTATTTCTTCTCGTAAAGTGTTTCAAATACATATGTATTTGTCTTTACTCTGCAAAATTGTATTTCCTTATAATGTGGTATTCTTACATGTTCTTTCGAGAGAAAACTCTCCTGTGAGTTCTCTTTTGAGGCTACACGCTTAGACATACACGCAACATCAAAGCTTTTCGAGTTACAACGTGTTGTTTAGGAAAAACATGATAATTTCTCACGATGAGTGATTTCCTTAAAACATGGTTTTCTGACAAATTTTATCGAAAAACAATTCTCCTGTGGGTTCTCTTTTGAGGCTACACGTTTAGACGTACACGCCACACCAAATCTTTTCGAGTTACAACATGTTGTTTAGGAGATACAAGCTAATTTTGTACGATGCATTATTTCTTCTCGTAAAGTGTTTCCAATACGTACTAATTTGTCTTTACTCTGCATCACTGTATTTCCTTATAACGTGGTATTCTTACATATTCTTTCGAGAGAAAAGTCTCCTGTGCGTTCTCTTTTGAGGCTACATGATTAGACATACACGCAACACCAAAGTTTTCGAGTTACAACGTGTTGTTTAGGAAAAACAAGATAATTTCGCACGATGCGGGATTTCCTTAAAACGAGGTTTTCTGACAAATTTTGACCAAAGAAAATTCTCCTGTGTGTTCTCTTTTGAGGCTACACGTTTAGACGTACACGCCACACCAAATCTTTTCGAGTAACAACATGTTGTTTAGGAGATACGAGCTAATTTTTTGCGATGCATTCTTTCTTCCTGTGCCTTCTCTTTTGAGGCTACATGCTCATAAATGCGCGCAACACCAAAGCTTTTCGAGTTACAACGTGTTGTTTAAGAGATACAAGCTAATTTTGTACTATGCTTTACTTCTCGTAAAGTTTAAGTGTTTCCAAAAGGTACGTATTTGTCTTTACTTTGCAGCACTGTATTTTCTTATAACGTGTTATTCTTATATATTCTTTCGAGAGAAAACTCTCCTGTGCGTTCTCTTTTCTGACAAATTTTAACGAAAGAAAATTCTCCTGTGGCTTCTCTTTTGAGGCTACACGTTTAGACGTACATGCCAAACCAAATCTTTTCGAATTACAAAGTGTTGTTTAGGAGACACAAGCTAATTTTGTACGATGCGTTATTTCTTCTTGTAAAGTGTTTCCAATAGGTACATATTTGTCTTTACTCTGCAACACTGTATTTCCTTATAATGTGCGGGATTTCCTTAAAACATGGTTTTCTGACAAATTTTGACCTAAGAAAATTCTCCTGTGGGTTCTCTTTTGAGGCTACACGTTTAGACGTACATGCCACACCAAATCTTTTCGGTTACAACGTGTTGTTTAGGAGATACAAGCTAATTTTTTATGATGCGTTATTTCTTCTCGTATAGTGTTTCCAATACGTACATGTTTGTCTTTACTCTGAAACACTGTAATTCCTTATAACGTGGTTTTCTTACATATTCTTTCGAGAGAAAACTCTCCTGTGCGTTCTCTTTTGAGGCTACACACTTAGACATACACGCAACACCAAAGCTTTTCGAGTTACAACGTGTTGTTTAGGAAAAACAAGATAATTTCGCACAATGCGGGATTTCCTTAAAACGTGGTTTTCTGAAAAATGTTGACTAAAGAAAATTTTCCTATGAGTTCCCGTTTGAGGCTAGACGTTTAGACGTACACGCCACACCAAATCTTTTCGAGTTACAAAATGTTGTTTAAGAGATACAAGCTAATTTTTGCGATGCGTTATTTCTTCTCATAAAGTGTTTCCAATATGTATGTATTTGTCTTTACTCTGCAACACTGTATTTCCTTATAACGTGGTATTCTTATATATTCTTTCCAGAGAAAACTCTCCTGTGCCTTCTCTTTTGAGGCTACACGCTTTGAAATGCACGCAACACCAAAGCTTTTCGAGTTACAAAGTGTTGTTTAAGAGATACAAGCTAATTTTGTACGATGCGTTATTTCTTCTCGTAAAGTTTAAGTGTTTCCAATATGTACATATTTGTCTTTATTCTACAACACTGTAATTCCTTATAACATGGTATTCTTACTTATTCATTCGAGAGAAAACTCTCCTCTGCGTTCTCTTTTGAGGCTACACGCTTAGACATACACGCAACACCAAAGCTTTTCGAGTTACGACGTGTTGTTTAGGAAAAACAAGAATATTTCGCACTATGCAGGATTTCCTTAAAACGTGGTTTTCTGACAAATTTTGACGAACCAAAATTCTCCTGTGGGTTCTCTTTTGAGGCTCCACGTTAAGATGTACACGCCACACCAAATGTCTTCAAGTTACAGCGTGTTGTTTAGGAGATTCAAGCTAATTTTGTACGATGAATTATTTCTTCTCCTAAAGTGTTTCCAATACGTACATATTTGTCTTTACTCTGCAACACTTTATATCCTTATAACATGGTATTCTTACATATTATTTCGAGAGAAAACTCTCCTGTGACTTCTCTTTGGAGGCTACACACTTAGACATACACGCAACACGAAAGCTTTTCGAGTTACAACGTGTTGTTTAGGAAAAAAAAAGATAATTTTGCACGATGCGGGATTTCCTTAAAACGTGATTTTCTGAAAAATTTTGACGAAAGAAAATTCTCCTATGGGTTCTCCTTTGTGGCTACACGTTTAGACGTACACGCCACACCAATTCATTTCGAGTTACAACGTGTTGTTTAGGAGATACAAGCTAATTTTGTAAGCCGCATCGTGAAAAATTATCTTGTTTTTCCTGAACAACACGTTGTAACTCGAAAAGCTTTGGTATTGCGTGTATGTGTGAGCATGTAGCCTCTAAAGACAATGCACAGGAGAGTTTTCTCTCGAAAGAACATGTAAGAATACAACATTATAAGGAAATACAGTGTTGCAGAGTAAAGAAAAATACGTACGTATTGGAAACACTTTACGAGAAGAAATAACGCATCGTACAAAATTAGCTGTATCTCCTAAACAACACGTGGTAACTCGAAAGGATTTGGTGTGGCGTGTACCTCTAAACGTGTAGCCTCAAAAGAGAACCCACAGGAGAATTTTCTTTCGTCAAAATTTGTCAGAAAACCACGTTTTAAGGAAATCCCGCATCGTGCGAAATTATCTTGTTTTTCATAAACAACACGTTGTAACTCGAAAAGCTTTGGCGTTGCCTATATGTCTACGCGTGTAGCCTCAAAAGAGAACGCACAGGAGAGTTTTCCCTCGAAAGAATATGTAAGAATACCACGTTATATGGAAATACAGTGTTGCAGAGTAAAGACAATTAAGTACGTATTGGAAACACTTTACAAGAAGAAATAACGCATCGTACAAAATTTGCTTGTATCTCCTAAACAACAAGTTGTACCTCGAAAAGATTTGGTGTGGCTCGTAGGTCTAAACTTGTAGCCTCAAAAGACAACCCACAGGAGAACTTTCTTTCGTCAAAATTTGTCAGAAAACCACGTTTTAAGGAAATCCCGCATAGTGCAAAATTATCTTGTTTTTCCTGAACAACGTTGTAACTCGAAAAGCTTTGGTGTTGCGTGTATGTGTGAGCATGTAGCCTCTAAAGAGAAGTCACAGGAGAGTTTTCTTTTGAAAGAACATGTAAGAATTCAACATTATAAGAAAATACAGTGTTGCAGTGTAAAGACAAATACGTACGTTTGGAAACACTTTACGAGAAGAAATAACGCATCGTACAAAATTAGCTTGTATCTCCTAAACAACACGTGGTAACTCGAAAGGATTTGGTGTGGCGTGTACCTCTAAACGTGTAGCCTCAAAAGAGAACCCACAGGAGAATTTTCTTTCGTCAAAATTTGTCAGAACACCACGTTTTAAGGAAATCCCGCATCGTGGGAAATTATCTTGTTTTTCATAAACAACACGTTGTAACTCGAAAAGCTTTGGTGTTGTCTGTATGTCTAAGTGTGTAGCCTCAAAGGGGAACGCACAGGATAGTTTTCTATCGAAAGAATATGTAAGAATACCACGTTATAACGAAATAAAATGTTGCAGAGTAAAGACAAATACGTATGTATTGGAACCACTTTATGAGAATAATTAACACATCGTAAAAAATTAGCTTGTATCTCCTAAACAACACGTTGTAACTCGACAAGATTTGGTGTGGCCTGTACGTCTAAATGTGTAGCCTCAAAAGAGAACCCACAGGAGAATTTTCTTTCGTCAAAATTTTTCAGAAAACCTCGTTTTAAGGAAATCCCGCATCATGCGAAATCATCTTCTTTTTAATAAACAACACGTTGTAACTCGAAAAGCTTTGGTGGTGCTTGTATGTGTAAGCGTGTAGCCTCAAAAGAAAAGGCACAGGAGAGTTTTCTCTCGGAAGAATATGTAAGAATACTACGTTATAAGGAAATACAATTTTGCAGAGTAAAGACAAATAAGAACTTATTGGAAACACTTTATGGGAAGAAATAACGCATCGTACAAAATTGGCTTGTATCTCCTAAACAACACGTTGTAATTCGAAAAGATTTGGTGTGACGTGTACGTCTAAACATGTAGCCTAAAAAGAGAACCCACAGGAGAACTTTCTTTCGTCAAAATTTTTCAGAAAACCACGTTTTATGGAAATCTCGCATCGTGCGAAATTATCTTGTTTTTCCTAAACAACACTTTGTAACTCGAAAAGCTTTGGCGTTGCGTGTATGTCTAAGCATGTAGCCTCAAAAGAGAATGCACAGGAGAGTTTTCCCTCGAAACAATATGTAAGAATACCACGTTATAAGGAAATACAGTGTTGCAGATTAAAGACAGATAAGTACTTATTGGAAACACTTTACAAGAAGAAATAACACATCGTAAAAAATTAGCTTGTATCTCTTAAACAACACGTTGTAACTCGAAAAGATTTGGTGTGGCGTGTACGTCTAAACGTGTAGCCTCAAAAGAGAACCCACAGGAGAATTTTCTTTCGTTATAATTTTTCAGAAAACCACGTTTTAAGGAAATCCTGCATCGTGCGAAATCATCTTCTTTTTCCTAAAAAACATGTTGCAACTCGAAAAGCTTTAGTGTTGCGTGTATGTCTAAGCGTGGAGCCTCAAAAGAGAAGGCACAGGAGCATTTTCTCTCGAAAGAATATGTAAGAATACCACGTTATAAGGTAATACAATTTTGCAGAGTAAAGACAAATAAGTACATATTGGAAACACTTTACGAGAAGAAATAACGCATCATACAAAATTAACTTGTATCTCCTAAACAACACGTTGTATCTCGAAAAGATTTGGTGTGACGTGTATGTCTAAACGTGTAGCCTCAAAAGAGAACCCACAGGAGAATTTTCTTTCATCAAAATTTGTCAGAAACCACGTTTTAAGGAAATCTCGCATCGTGGGAAATTATCTTGTTTTTCCTAAACAACACGTTGTAAGTCGAAAAGCTTTGGCGTTGCGTGTATGTCTAAGCATGTAGCCTCAAAAGAGAACGCACAGGAGAGTTTTCCCTCGAAAGAATATGTAAAAATACCACGTTATAAGGAAATACAGTGTTGCAGATTAAAGACAAATAAGAACGTATTGGAAAAACTTTCCAAGAAGAAATAACGCATCGT